>NW_009935289.1:300-4818 GCF_000696875.1 Nestor notabilis | reverse complement strand
CCTCGTAAGGCCGGGCCTGCCAGTGGCTGTCACCAGCCTCACGTCCAGGATGTGGTGGGCTGATCTCAAGCAGGGCAGGCTGGCGCACAGCCAGCTAGAAATGGGAACATGAGCTGTGTCCGGCATGGAGCAGAGGCTGCTGCCCCCCTTCCCAGGGCAGATCTGCCAGCGGAGTCACAGAGCTGCTGAAGTGACCTGGACAAACATCCCTGATGATTTTCTCTCTCCCTCGTCTCAAAGATGAGGCAAATGCTGCCCTGATCTGGGCAATCTGTGTAGGGATTATTATACCAAAGTGGTATCTGGGCCAAGGTTAATGAAGGAGCCTGCAAAATCCTCCTGGCCACAGCGTTTCGGTTCCTTCATTGCGGTGGCTGGCGCTGTGCCGTGGGGACGCGGGAGCTCAGCAGGTGACCAGGGCTCATGCTGAGTTTCCCATCCTCACAAGGGTGACAGGAGCTCACTTCACGCAGCGGCACCTCTGCCAGTATCTGCTACCACCATCACCCCCCGGGGACACGCTCTGTGCTGCCCAGCGAGGGTCACATCCCCTTGGGGCAGCCCCAGCCCTGTTTGCCCCATCTGGGTCTTCCAGGTCAGCGCTCATGTGCCTGGTGCCTGCGGGAGAGCTGCAGCCAACCAGCATCACAGGCCGACCAGGCTGCACTGGGTAGTGTGCAGGCACCCACCCAGGAGAGGCTTCCTCACCCACCTGCAGGGTCCCAGATCCCACATCTCCACTTGGGCAGCTTCTCACTGCTGTGGACTGCCCCAGGGAAGATGAGGGACATCCTCAGGCTCTTTGCCCCCTTTGTTTTAGGTGCACAGAGCAATTCTTCAAAGTGTGGGTTTGTGTTTCTGTCATTTTTCTGCCTTTTTTATACTGAGAGCTTTGGAAATGGAGACCTGGGGGCATCACAGCATGAGCTCACACGTGCCTGCCCTGATGGGCTCCTTATCAATGCACCAGTTTCCAGTATCTCAGCCCTAGTGCTAAATCTATTACATCTCTGCCTACCAATGCAAAGGAAAACTGGAAACCACAGCCCAGCAGTAATCAGGGAAATAAAATTTTCTGCTTCCACCAGCTCGAGGCTGCCCAGATCCTGCTGCCCAAATCTCCTGGGAAACCCAGGCTCCCCAGTCCCAGCTGTTTCCCCAGGGCTCTCACCAGGGTGCTTCCCTTCCAGCTCCTTAATAAACACTGGTTGTTCCCATCACATTTCCCCTCACGCCAGCCAGTGACGCCAGCCCTGCTGGCAAGGGATCAATTCCTTATTCACCAAGTCAGCTCATCATAAATGACCCCAGATCCATGAAAGCGAGCTCCTTGGGGTGGATGCTGGGGGCACAGCTGCAGCCATGGTCTGGAGATGCAGCCCCGTGCAAGAGGCTTGGCACCAGCCATCCCTCCTCATCCTGCATGGCAGGGCCAGGAAGAGCCACTGCCAGTGGGGGAAGCAGAACTGGTATCCAAGTCTCTTCTTCTATCTTTCATCTCTTCAACATCCACCCTTCAATAAACCACAATTATCTGTTTACTCAAGAACAAGGGTAATTAACCACCCAAATGGTGACTGGGGAATGTGAGAGTCACAATAGTTCCTGTTATGGAGCAGATCCACTTAATGGAGATCATTATTCTTCCCGGCCTTAAACCCTGGCAGTGCACCCCAGCACCTTCACCCACTGCAGACTGGCACTGAAAACACACAGGGAACTGGTGCCCCTCAAGGGCAGAGGCCAGCTGGGTCAGGACCAGAGCCACCAGCTTGCCACGTGGAGCTGGTGCAGGAGGTTTCCCAGCCTGGAAGGCGACAGCACTAATGTGAATGCTGCAAATACTTGACTTCTGTTTGCAGTGTAACCTCACCAGCCTCCAGCTGAGAATGATTCCCAAGTCCACACTGACCTGGCTGTGCCCCAGGGGTGGGAGCTGCATCACCAGCCCCCAGCCCCAAACCTGCAGATCCCACTGTCCCAGTGAAAATCCCTGGTGCTGCCAGGCTCGTGGCCAGGCTCAGATCAATCTCTGCCAGGATTTTCCACATCAGTAACTTCCCAGGGGTGGATTTAGATGGAGGAGGATGCTGAAGGTCCCCATGGTCCCTGCTGACCCTGACTGCCATCCCAGCAGGGCTGCGGGCTCTGCCGGCACCTTCATCCCTCTCCTCACCCTGCAGCCACGCTGGGTGTATCTGTGTCACTGGGCCACGCTTGTGGGACACTCATCGTCTCACTGAGGAGGGACCCATTTGGCAGGTGCAGCAGCCACCCTTGTTTACCCGCTCCCATCTCGCACTGGCACACACACAATTCAGCTTTCGGTTTCAGCCTCTCCTCTATTTATATCAAACCCTTTGAGTGATGTGCCACCACTCCCAGCAGCGTGGCTGTGCCAGGACCGCCCCCCGGGGGGGGTGTTGTACCCCCCCCGGCGTGCCCAGCCCCTCCTCGCCAGAGGTGGCTGCAGGGGGCCTTGATCACAGCCTGACAGCACTTACACGAGGAATAAAGCTCCTGTGGTGGTCTGGGAACAGCCCTGTCATCCCTGTCACACTTACAGGGCTCTGAGGCTGCACTCAGGAAATAGGTTTGATCCTGCTGAGACACAACCAAAGTGCAGGATGCCAAGTGGTTGCATCACCCCCATGCCCAGGGACAGGGATGTGCCACTCACAGCCCATGTGGAGTAAGGTCACAGCCTGGGTGGTTCTGTTCCCCTGCCCCAGGACAGCAGGAGCCGGTCAGCGGCACAGGGCAGCAGGATCATGCTGACGCCGGCCAGCACTTGAAGGACACAGAAGATGCAGGTGAGCAGCAGAGAGGGATGCTGCAATGAGATTCAGTCAGAGGCACCCACAGTCTGTTGCCATCAAAAATAAAAGGAGGTGGCAGCCCCAGAGAAGACACTCCCCCCTTCCCCATCCTCATTCCCACAGGCGAACCACAGCCCCCCGCACCCTTGCTCACGTCACGATGGGCAAGGAACTGTAACAGCCGGGCACGTGTGATCAGGAGCAAACCCTATTTATAGCCCCGCATAATAAGCTACATCTGCGAGAAGATGAAAGGGAAGAAGATGAGTCAAGAGGGTGAGCGGGGCTGAACTTCACCGCTAACAGTGAAGGGCACTTGGTTCACACACAGAGGGATGTTACCAGGAGAGCTTTCCCCAGTAGCAGCACTGCCAGTGGGTAACAGCCACCAGCCACATCCTCCTACCCAGACACATCCAGTCCCCATGGAGGCAGCTCTTGGCACACCCTGGGGAGAGAGGATGGGGCTTGGCAGAGCCAGCTACGGAGCTGTGGCCCTTCAGCTTTATCCTGCTCATCAGCTCCGGGCTTCCTCCTTCCCAGCGGTGGGGGGAAGCCGGGGACTTCACCCCCACCCTTGCTGCCACTGCCCCCCAGCCTGTGTGCTCTGTGCCATGAGCAATGGTCCCATGGGATTCTCTGTGTCCCCACCCACCAACAAGGCTCACACCAGAGAAGGGGACATCTCTGCCCCAAATGCAGAATAACCCCAGTTAGCTCCAGAGAAAAGTGACCCAGGCCTCAGCTTGAGACCCAGCCACATCCTGTAGCATGGGGAGGGTTAACCACCAGCGAGGGCCCCCACAGCCCCGGGAGCAACGTGTCCATCCAGAGCCCACAGACCCTGCTCGGTGCAGGGCTCCTGCACCCGGCACTCCCCAGGGCTGTTCTCAGCCTCCTCACTCAGCACTTCATTTTACAGCCGCCCATGGGAAATATTTCCATTTTATCATGAAAACAACCCTGCAGCAAAAATAAATTGTAAGGACATCAAAGCACTCGCATAAAGGGGGGAAAGAAAGTCCTTAAGCCAGGGAGAGCAGAGGGGTGGCCCTGCTTCCTCCCAGCGGGTTGCATCCAAAGCAACCTCTTAAAGCTCTTTCAGAACAAATAACAACGCCGCAAGTGAGCAAAGCAAATGAAAACAAGAGTGGACATCCCGGCACGATGCAGGGAGCCCTCACAGGGCAGCTGGGCTCGGCCTTCCCCACACACCTATGCCAGGATTTCACCAGGATCCATCCCAGAGAAAGCCTGGCTGCATGTCACCCCTGCTCATGAGGCTGTGGGACCACCCCCCACCCCGGGCCCTCAGAGCCTCCCAGCACTAGCCTGTGGCTTCTGCCACCTTTCCAATGCTGAGGTTGATGCAGGGAGCCCTCACAGGGCAGCTGGGCTCGGCCTTCCCCACACACCTATGCCAGGATTTCACCAGGATCCATCCCAGAGAAAGCCTGGCTGCATGTCACCCCTGCTCATGAGGCTGTGGGACCACCCCCCACCCCGGGCCCTCAGAGCCTCCCAGCACTAGCCTGTGGCTTCTGCCACCTTTCCAATGCTGAGGTTGCTCTGGAGCCCTCCTGTGCCCCTTCCCTGCCCCTGAGACCCCACGGGGAAGCTTCTGCACCACAAACAGCCACCACAACGCGAGGCCATGCCGAGCACGGGGCAGGCAGCCGAGATGCCCCCGCTGCCCTCA
>NW_009935289.1:0-218 GCF_000696875.1 Nestor notabilis | reverse complement strand
GCCTGGTACCTGCTTAACAGGTCATCATATGCTCAAGGAAACGAAGCTTTCCCAGCCCAGCGGGAGGAGGCAGCTGCCCATGTCCGTGACCCCCAGCGTTCACTCCTACCTGCAGCCCGGCCAGGCAGGAGCAAGCCCGGGGTTCGAGGGTGCCGGTTTCAGGGGTTCAGACCTTCAGCCTCCTGAGAACCCGCCTGGGGAGGACGCGGGAGCGGGGC
>NW_009935288.1:28043-47836 GCF_000696875.1 Nestor notabilis | reverse complement strand
GGCTCGGTGCGAGCCGAGGAGAGCAGGAGCAGGTTTGTTTCGTGGTTAAACTGAGTTTATTCGGTGGCTGGTGTTAACAGCTAAGATGGGGATACAGCAGGGTAGGGGGAGGAGCGTGACTGTGGGAATGAGTTTATTCAGTGGCTGAGTCAATACCACTGACGTGAGCTATTTTCCTCTATATCCGGCATCTATGTCAGCTGCTCTGCTGCATCCTTTTGTTCCTAGGATAACACTGGTAGGGCTGGTTTTTATGTAGGCTCTCGTACTTACTTGGCAGATGCTTTTCCCTCGTTTCAAACAGCTACTTCAGTGTGTCCTTTCATTTGTTTGTAATTATTAAGGATACTGCAGTTGGAGAGGTAAATAAATTGCATTAATGATCAACTGTTACCTTCGTGGTTTACACTGAAGTTTTAACTGACCACGAAATATATTGGCTGGTTGATCGCCTGTAACTCGGTGGGAATTGTATCGAAGAAGAATAAGCTGTGCCGATTTCGTAACACTGCTTTTGTGTTCTGGTAATGCTACACCTTGTGATAAGGACAGCAGCTTACAACAATGTTCGCCTGAGTCAAATGGGTATTTTAGCAAATTATTCAGGGCTGTTAGCATACTTAAACAACGATTACGCTTGAAGTTGCGACATGTTCCTTTCCTAACTCGATACTTTAGAAATCCCGGGCTTTGATGCTTCTATATTTTAATATTTCCTTTTTGTTGCCTGTTAACTTACTCAGCGGGATGTGTTAGTCTGCTGTAAGGTAGGAGCAACAAGAGATGAGCGCACTGTAAGCCTGCGCTGGATCTGTTCACGTAGGTCTTATTGCTGGATTGGCATGTAGAGGCTTAGCTAAATCAGTGTGATTACTGAAGGTGATGAGCACAAGGTATGAGAGGAAGTACTCGGTAGTCTATGCTCTGAGAACAAAACAAATGCAACCTATCAGCTCCACATAGGCTTAGTGCCGCTTTCAGTGCTCAGCTGCTCCACAATGCTTTGGTGTTACAGGTATATTTTCGGCCATTACATAAACTTTTCAGTGATTTTTTTTTTCCAAGCTAGTGATCTTAGACACGTACTCATTTGGTTCTGTATGTCATTTGTGTGTGTTTAGGGCCTTTCACTCAAAGATTCAAAGCGCTTGAATCGAAGGTCAGGAGACCTGGGAATAAAACTGGTAACTGAACCTATGCTTGGTTGGGTTCTTAAAAAAATAAAAAAAAAATAAAAAAAACCTTGTATGCTCTGGGAATTCTGGATGCTTCCTATATTTTAATTATTATAAAGCTCTGTTACATATTGACAAAAAGAAGAAATCCCACCTTAGGCAGGAACCCATCTAGCTCTGTCAAGGAAGATCTGTTTAATAATTACCATTATGGGAATCTGAACAGCTTTCTGTTCTTTCTCTCTTTCATTATTTTTTTATGGTATACTTCATTGTCAAAGTGATATTTCTTAGTTTATTCAAGTTGACTATGGCTTAGACTTTGTGTGAGCTGCTGGTCTGAAGTATTTTTATATATATAAAATATATGTGTATATATAATTGGACAATAATTTGTGTCTTGTCCTTGATATCTCCACCCCAACTACCCAGCTGAAACCACAGAGTGAATAAACAAAATGAGACCCCTATTCCCCCCCACATTTAGCTACTGTTGTTTAAACAGTCCATCAGTTATGGAAAAACATGTAATTAAAGTCAGTGTGTATCAGTTTGTAGTGAAATAATTAGCCTTGGAGGGTGGCCAAAATTCAGACAATTTTGGAGAAAAATACCATTCATATAAACAGTTGTGGGATTTGTTTGTTTGTTCTTCCAAAGTGTGTGTTATGTGATTTGTGAAGGGAGGAGAATGCCACCACATCTCTTAATTCTCCCACTCCTAATTCTCCCGTGTTTCCCATTTTACTGTCAAGTAGAAATATAATTATATTTAATATAATCAGGAGTTCTCATGTGGGTGGTTAATGTAGCTTCCTTAGTTCTGGAAAAAGCTTGGGGCAGAAACCACTCTCTATTACTTGGGCAGTTTATTCTCACATAAATTCCTGTGCATCTTACATTCCTGTGCATCTTTTCAAAGAAGCAGAGATTTATATCCCTCTAATCAGTCGTTGAAACTGCATGGGTTCTCTGGCTCCTTCTCCCAAACCGGTTGTGACTGCCAGTGGGAGTATATAGCATGTTTTAGCTTGATGTCAGATTACACTTCGTTGGATGTATTTTGACTCATTAAAAGTGAGGTCAGATGGAGAACGTGCCTCTTGCCATGTAAACTGCTGCTCAACTTGTTGGGACTCTTTACTCACAGTTTGAGTGTTCTTCCTCGTGTGGCCACAACATGTTTTAGATAAACGTTAAGTTTTGTCAGACAGGGTAAACATTAATAAAGATTTTATTTGTGCACAATCTTGTGTGCTTTGGAGGCGTCTTTAGTAGCTGCATACTAGAGCAACCAGTTTTGATCATCTTTGCTGGGTTTCCATTGTGGTGTCAGAGGAGGACATCCCCCTGCCCCTTTGCCCTCTGTTCTTTTCACAGTTTGTCACCCACTGCTGATATTTTTTTTTTTTTTTTTTTTTTTTTTATAATGGACGTCTTTGCAGATCCTGAGCATTTTAATTCTCCCAAGAGATGCTCACTACTCCAAAGTGGAAGCATTCTGGCCTGTCTTCTAACTGCAGTTGCCACATGCTTTTCTGCAGGTGTGGCCTCTTGATGTGAAGGTGTTGCCACAAGGCATATCTGCCTTCCTGATGTAGTTCTTACAGCGTGGCCTTTTTATTTAGAAATTTAGACACCAGCACTCATCATAAATCTCAAATAATAGTCTGTGACTCGCACTGACTGGTCTGAGCAAAGGCCTTCTTCTCGCAGTTAACGCTTAACTATCTGAGAAGATATGTAGTACAGAGTTTGTGTACGTTGTGTGATTGTGCACAGGAGCTCTGTGCACACCCTAAATACCTTGTTTGTGAATACAGCTTGGGGAAACCCAGACTGTAAACCACCAGGACTCTTTAAGGGTATGATGCTTCCATGGTCATCAGTATAATGGTGTAGTTAATAATTGGTACTAAGTATAAAGTTATTTCTGTTTCAGCTTCACAAAATCAAGTTGAAAGTAGGTGGACTTGTTGTGACATACATCCCTTCCTGTGTCACTGATAAAGTTCCCAGAGTCAAGACTTTGCTATCAAAAATAAGAAAATAAGTGTAGGCACTCTAAAGTACATGTCAGAAGTCAAGAAATTAGTGTTACAATTTAGAACCTCTGCAAATAGTGTTTACAAAGTAGTTTCAACATTTTTTTTCATGTCTTTAGGTTTTATTTTCTTTCTTAAGTATTTTTACCTCTGTGGTGAAGATGTCGGTACACTAGAAAATAAAAAAATCAACCAAACAAACTAAAAGCTTCATGTGGTATAAATTAAATTATGCAGGAATTGTGATAACATAATATACATCTGACTGACAGCAGGAAATCATTTTGCATTGAAAACAGTATGCTTTTGAGAAGTTGGAGATCTTTCCTTCCATAATCATGGCTAGTAGAGTGGCTGTATGGCCAAATGACTCTTGTTACATGTCTTGATGAGAAGGTTGGAATTGCATTTGGATATGGAATGCATTTAAATATTTGGAACAGATAGAGCAGTAGAAGTCTATCTTTACCTCTCATGATTTTAAATAATATGTTTATGAATTAAGAATGTTTTTGAAACCTCTTTGTTTGCAATTGAAACGTGTCACTACTGAACATATCGGTAAATGCTGTTTTGCATTTAGTTAATATGCACATAAAATGCAAGTAAAGACATCTAAAACAAAAAATCAAAATCCTCAACCTAAGCACAGAGTATATGATCTTCTTGGCAGCCACTTTTATCATTCAGGATACACTCTTGCTCTTTTGTCAAATCTCAGTGCACACATGGAAATCCCATAGGCATAACTACAAAAAAAAAGGGGGGGACACACCAGTAAATCTCAACTCATAGGCTATAGAGCTGTCCTTAAGGAAATTGAAAGAAGGGAGGTGGGAAGAGGCTGAAGTAATGGCATTGAAAGTATTGACTGTTACTACATGTGAGGGCTCTGCATTTCTCATGGTACTCGGTTCTTCATTTTGGCTACTTAGCAGTGAAATCTTTTAATCCAGCTGTAATGAAATGTACGTCAGCATGGTACTTCAGCTCTGTAAGGAAACATAATGCCTGCTTCAGGCATCCGGTGGTTCAAGTTGTGCTATGACCCATTAAGGTTGTGGTAGGATAGGAGAGGTGGGAGATGTTTGTTAGAGAGCCAGGGCTGAGAAAGTTGAGCGAGGGCTGCCTGCAACCTGCCTGATGCGTATGAAAGTCAGGGTTTGATTCGGGGCCTTTGGAAGTAGAGGGAAGAAGGAGAATATGAAATGGCAGGTGGGGAGTTGTGTAGCTGGGGACTTGCACTCGAAAATGTTGTTTCAAAAAGGAATGTAGAAGTAGAACAAGGGAAGTGGGTGACCAGTGTCATGGAGTGATACATAGGTAATTGAAGCTTCAAACTGCAGAGAGAAACGAGGCCTATTGAAGTATTAGTATCTGAGGACAGAGGGGGCATATTTGACTAGCTCTGGAGGTAGGTAGCAACAAAATGTAACTCTTTAGGGGTGCTCTTGTTGATGAAAGAGAAAGAAATGTGTTGCTCTTGCATGCAGTACATGTTTATGAGTTTTCTCCCCAGTAACAGTGTATGTTATCAGAATCCACCACGTTCATGTTTGTTTCTGTGTGTAATTGATAAACTTGAGATGGGTTTTTAATGAAATGGTGTCTGGCTGGCCCAACAGGTTCCTGGGTGGAGTTACAGATGAACGGCAATGGCAATAGCAACGATAATGGCAATGGGAAAAATGGAGGTCTGGAACATGTCCCTTCATCATCCTCCATCCACAATGGAGACATGGAAAAAATTCTCCTGGACGCCCAGCATGAATCAGGACAGAGCAGTTCGAGAGGTAGTTCCCACTGTGATAGGTAAATAAATGTTTTCTGTCCTGCCTGCAATTTATAGCAGGTTTTTATCACGTAGATGTTAATGGGGGCATAAAGCTTTTTCTCCGGCTTAAGTTTGTCGTGCTTCAGGATTTGGGGTGCTTGCTGGCTCATGATAACTGGCTGTTAAATAAGACATCTGATTTGAAAAGTTGATCGTTGCTACACAGAAAACTGAGGAATCCAGGAGCTGGAGAGTCACATCAACGTCACAGTTAAATTTCACATTGTCATAAAGCACATGTGGCGTAAAAAATATCTGATTTTACTGGCTCATCAATAATAATGTTATGTACATGAGCTTTATGTTTAGTCAAACATAATAAAATGTCACTGGACTTAACAGAAAAAAAGATCCTCAGAATTTGTACTTCTTGATTTCAGTGTTCTGCTTTTTCTCCTGCGAAGGCAAAATACCTCTTGCTTAACAATATAGTCCTTCAAGGCACATGTGAGCATTACGATATTCTTCTGTGTTCATTATGCCTTTTTTTCTAGGAAGTTTTGGGGCAGTTTGGAAATCCTTGGGCAGTTTTTAGATACAATTTTAGCTGCCTTCAGATGTGCCTGTCTTGGTTTTGCTGGGTGAATGCTGTCTAACTGTCATGTCTACTAGGTAGCCTACATAAGTGGTTGATAGATATAAAAGATACTTAAAAGCAGTTAGGCCTGATTTAATGACTGAATGTAGTACACTGTTTGAAAATAATCCATACGAGTATTTAAAATAGAATGGTTACATTTATAGAAAACAAAATTTGTTACATCTTCGTTGCTAAGGAACGAGCTGTCAGAGCTGTCGCTGTAGACTGCTTTCCAGTTCAGTCGGGAATGGCTGGGTAGATTCTTTTACTAGCAGAGGATTTTCAGTTATTACCCACATATTAAGTGAATGAAGACAGATTCTTTTTTTCTTTTTTAAACTTAATTTTCCCCTTTTGACGGTTGAAGTATGAATCAAGAAATATTTTGCATTCTCTTCACAGAGTAGACTGCTCTGAAGCGTAGTAGTTTGGGCTCTCTTTTGGATGTTTCTAAAATACACCTTTTTCATGAAAGCTTAAGTCAGGTTAAAAAGATGCCTTTAGCATTTTAATGAGACACCTGCACTGGTGCATCATGCTGCATTTTGTCTTGGTCATGACTTAAGTTCTCTGGTGTTTGGTCAGTTGAGGTGCGATAGTTGATTAATTTCTCAAGTAGATTACCAAATGTTTAATACTCGAAGTGAGGCTAACAAGGAATATATATTCTTGCCAAGCATTAAAAGGTTTTTTCATGTGTGATGTTTCTGCTTGTAATGATAGAAAAAGAGGTATAATTCACAATGCTGGCAGTGTTACCTAAAAGAAATAAGGGATCTGCAGATTTTGTGTGGCAGTTTTTGGTCAATGCTTCCTTTGCTTCAGTGAGAGGTTGGTCAAGGTGGTTGAGAAAGGTGGGATTATAAAGGTGGGAATGAAAAGCTGAGAGGGTTTGGAAGACTTTCTAATACCGGTATGTTTGATCTGAAGGCTAGTCTGTACCCCATAGGAATAGTGTGCAGAAGTGCATGTGGAAATGATTCAGCTGAGATGCTGTTTACACTAATGATTCTTTAGGTGACTGTATTATGACAAAATGACATAACAAAATCAATTTCTCTTTAGCCCTTCACCTCAAGAAGATGGACAGATAACTTTTGATGTGGAAATGCACACAAGTAAAGACAGTAGTTCTCAGGTATTTTCTTTATTAACCTTTAAAATACATGAATTTAAAAAAAATGTGTTTTCAATTATGGATAATGCATACAAATTGTGTGTTTGTATAAATCAGCATTGGGAATACTTGAGGGGTAGAGCAAGCTCTGTTGTGTCAATAGTTCTAAAATGTTATATATTTTATGTGTCAAAAAATGCGTTAAACAGTTTGATAGCCAATTTTGTTTTTCATTCTGAGACTCTAAACTTGGCTGTCAGCTGCAGGACAAGCAAATGAATTTTATTTAATCAAAATTTGGGGATGTACCTTAGTCATTTGGGTAATGCTGTTTACTTGTCTTACACTTTATTTTTGCAGGTTTTAACTCAGTCTTTTTTATTAGAAATTTATATAGTACCTTCCTGTAAATGGGGATAGTAAATAATTTCTGTGCAGTCAAGCTTATGTTAGTTTAAATTATCTTTTAAGGAGTTAAATTAAATTAAAACACATTCCAGAGCAATTAGTTTTAGCCACAGGGCAGGGTTAGTAAACTTCATTTAGGCTTACATTCTGTATTGACTTGTAGAGATTAATAGCTTTGAAGTGCGGGGAAAAATGAGTCTCCATCTCTAAAGCTGAGAATTGCCCTGCTTAGTAGCAGTCATATTATTGTCTAACACTGCACTGTGTGTGTCAAACCTGCTTTCTTTGAAATGTTTATATTTCTGCACAGGATTTCAGGGGGTTCAGTTTATTGCTCTACAGATAGTCAGCTCACATGATAGTGAGTAATTGCCGTAATACAAACTGAGAGGAGACTACTGCTGAACTCTTAGTTTTATCATTTAATAGAATTTGCTGTCTTCAGCAGTATAAATAAAAAGCATTCCTGGAAGAATGAAACCTTGCATTTAATTTTGTCAAAGACCTGACTGAACAGTAGGACTGTTTCAGCTCTGCCCTGTAGAGTCACAGGGATTTGAGTGAAGTTGTTGGTCTTTTGTGGCTGTCGTATTTGATGACTCCTGGGTTTGGTATGGTTTTTGCTTTAATGTTAAGTGGTTTAGTTTGCTAAGGGTAGCTAAGGAAATAGTTTTAATGTGAAGGAGGAGTTTGTACCAAAGTCCGTGGTGTTTTCTAGTCTGTTTTATTTTTTTTCCTATGTGGTAACACTTGCATCTAATGATGTAACATCAAATCTTTGGATCAAGACAACTAGTAGTTGTGTAGTGAATTCTTGCCTTTCCCTGCTGCATCTGGAATGCACCCAGTAGAAGCTGCTAGTGCAAGTAATACAAATTTTAAACAGCTAATAACACATTTAAAGTTACAATACTGTTTCTAAATCCTCTTATTTGGCTGTCTTTCTGTCCTTTAGCCACACTCTGTATGCTTTAAATGAACTGCAAGTTTTTGCCATTTGTGAAAATGTGAATACTTTTTACATAATGCTGGTTTATTACATTTAGGATTAAAAGAATAATTTGTTTTGTTAAAACCCAAGTAACTTGCAATGATGTCAAAATAGGAATAACATTTGTGGTATACTGACTTGTGCAGATCCTCCTGTTAGCGTAATAAAATCTTTTCTAAACAATCAGTAGCCCAAGAGCACTTGCTCGTTTATCAGGTGCCACCATTTGGTGCTTATCATTTTAGCACTGTTGTTGTCCTTGCTCTTGATTTAACACCATAAGGAGGAGCTAATTGAGTGTTACAAGGCTTGTCCCATGTATATTTTCAGTCTGAAGAAGAAGCAGTAGAAGGAGAGAAAGAATTGGAAGTTTTGAAGAAAAGTGCTGACTGGGTGTCAGACTGGTCAAGTAGGCCTGAAAACATTCCTCCCAAGTAAGTTAAACACTACTTTAATGAATATTCTTTTTATATGAAGGAGAGAAGAATCCTAAATTGCATGGAATTACTCTGGCTCTCCAGATTAAATCATGTTGGAAAAAGATTTCTCTTTGGGGAGGCTACAGAAAGTCAAAACAATGAAGTGTGAAAATCTTAATAGCAACAGAATTACCTTTTTTATTAAAAGTAACATCAATCCACAGCAAGCTGATTACAAAGTTTCTTGACAAAATTGTAATTATTGGAAGAGCTGGGGACTTGGAGTTGGGATTTATTGCATTTAGTTTGGCTTATTGAATGGAATAGTGTTGAGCAAGTCTCCTAAATTCTCTGTACCTTTTTTTCTTTCTATGTAAAATATGTAATGTTCATCTACGGAAGGGGAAACGTTGAGATCCTTGAATGCAAAGCATTTTTATTAAAATAGAGGATGCTGTCTAAATCTGGCACACTTCTGTCTCTCTGTTTGGAACAAAAAGTGAGGCTCTTGCTAACAAATCACATCCTGAAATTCCCTCTCTCGGACCTACCTCTCTCTCTTCAGCTACTGCTCCCCTTGTCTCTATACTGTCTGTGTAAGTGGTCTCTCCACAATCCCTCCTACTATTTTCTTTGATTCCTTACTCATGTAAGGGATCTTTAGCTCTTTGTACTTAAAAAACAATGTTCCTACAGAGATCTATGCATTGTGTGCAAAAAAAAAAAAAAAAAAAAAAGGAAGAAACAAAAATCTTACGGGTTTTGATTTTTTTCCACCCTTTCCCCTCTTCTTTCAGGGAATTTCATTTCAGACATCCCAAACGTTCAGTGTCTTTAAGTATGAGAAAAAGTGGAGCAATGAAAAAAGGTGGCATTTTCTCTGCAGAATTTCTTAAGGTTTTCATTCCATCTTTGTTCATATCTCATGTTTTGGCTTTGGGATTAGGGTAAGTATTAACGTAATTCTCACTTCAACTTTTGCATCTGGCTTTGCTTTACCACTTCACTTGTATGCCAGGTACCTGCTGAAAAGGGCTTTAGCTAGAATAACTATGTTGTTGCACCTTGCTTGAGATAGACTTAGTACACTTTTTGAAATTCAGGAAAACATTGCAGCAATTAAAATTTTTCAGCCATTTGAACATTTTATGTCTACAATAGATGAAGTTTCTTGTGTTGAAAATGCATGGATTATCATGAATTTGCAAATAACCTTTGCAGTTACAACATGTGCCATTTGATTATCCACGTGTTCTACTTAAATGCTTCAGGTTATAATGTAGAGAGAGTAAAAACAGAGTAAGTGGAAAACTGCTGTAACTTCTACTAACCATTGCAAAGCCACATTGTACGAATACTGATGCTGAAGTTCTGTGTGTGTGGCACGTACTCTGTTATTTTCAATGTCTTATGCTGAAATTGTGTGGTATAACTGAAAGTCAAGGTTTGGATACTTAAAGAAAGGTACATGAAATACTGGATGTGTCCTGCAAGATCAGCTACGACTCTGCTCAGCACTGCTTTCATTGCCTGCATAATCCAACATAATCTCTCCGCTTGCTTACTCCTTGTGTTATGTTCATTCATTTTATGTCCTTCTCTGATGGGGCAAAGATACGTACTCAAAATATGCTTCTGTATAGCTTTATATTTGTTTTTCAGAGTGTAGTTTCAGTGTCTCTTTAAATTCCTGTAAACTATCAAATAAATTAGGAAGGTAGAATATATGAGAGTACATTGTAAGATATTTGTACTACAGCAAAATTGGGCCTTTCCACAACGAATTCAATTGTGCCTGGATTTATTTGGTAGAGAATAGTGTTTTTGTAGCTCCTCAGTGCCTTAAAGCTCACACCCTCCCTGTATAGGCAGTAGTTTATTGTGTAGATCCTCAGTGCTCAGTGTTGTAAAGCTCACCTCCTCCCTTTATGGGCAGTACTTTATTTGTTTTACTGGAATAATCTGGGAGTGTTGCTCAGCTCCTCAAGAGTCCCTGTGTCAGGTACTCCACAGACAAGACACAAAGTTTTGGACTGGGGTTTTCAAATGAGCTTGGGACTGGCAGAAACCCACTTCCACTGAACGTTGATAGCATCAGTGCTCCTAGGCTCATCCGAAAATCTCACTCCTTAGGTAATTTATAGAAATGAAGTGACATCCTTGGAAGAATCTCATCAGACTTAGTGAAAGACAGACAGCTGAGTGCGTGCAAACTGTTTGGAAAACAGGGAATATCTCTGTGGAATACGATATGCCTTATACTTTTTATTTCAGCATCTACATTGGAAAACGACTGACCACACCTTCAGCCAGCACTTATTGAAAGATGGAGTGCAAAACCTGGAAATCCACGTGACCTGTGAAGGTGTTACTGTCTCATTTAGTACATTTGACTTGAGACCATTTTAAGCATGACCCTGACTTCACCCTTTCCTTACATATCCAGGTTTTTGCTAACTCTGGAATTCAGTATTGTGTTGGAACTCTGTTGAGGTGTTTCGCTATCTACATTCTTTCCCTCTCTCCTCCCATTCCCCTGCCTCTTGGCCTGCAAGACACGTCAGAGTTGCTGAACGGAGTTTACAACTGTCTATATGTTGCAAGGGCTTCTCTCAATGCAAAATGCCACCAGCAAGTTTAATTTTATCAGTGATGCTGTTGCCTCCTTAGTGCAACCTGACTTAAATTGCAGATGTGCATGGTATATATGTTGACTGTATAATGGTGATAAAATTAACAGGCTCTTTGGAAGAAAATTATTGATTGGAGTGAGAATGAATTTTTCTTTCAGAAAAGAAACCCAAGCTGGTTGTGAAATAAACTAAGAAATCACTGGCAATAAAAACAGTTTAAATCAGCTTTTGGGGGAATCTACTTGGCCCTTTGTGTATTGGCTAACACCATTTGATTTGCAGGAGGCAAAGACTGCATAAATTTTAAAGTAGGATAACTAAATCCATCAGCGTATTTTACTATTAGGTAATTGTTGTAATCTTGTCTTTTTCTATGAAGTCAGCTCCTTATTCCTTGTAGGAGAACCTGTCTGATGCCTAGAAAATACTAGAGAAATTGCATTGTTTGCATGTGAAGAAGCTTTTCTTTTCCTTACCTGTTTTCTTAAGGGAAAATCTGAAATGTGAAAATTTTCCTCTTAAAAGTAGTTTTAAATTAAGGAAAATCCCAACAGCTGTAGGTGTAGTTAGACTCTGTGTAAAAGGATATGATTCTGTTTGTTGTGGAACCATTTACAATTAGGATTATAGGGCAGTTTCAGAAAGCAAAGCGTTTGACTTATCTTTAAGGGGGACAATCTTGCAAGGGTATAACGATTCAGAAGTTGTCAAACTCTGAAATGTCTTCTGCAAAGGAGTTTTCAATATTCCTCTCTCATTGTTTACTGTACAATCTCCTTTGGGGATACATGGAATCTGCAAGTCACTCGTGGTGTCTCATGTTAGATAGACTCTTCTCACTAATGTTGTTGAACTTTTATCTTAGGGAACATTAAGCCTTGTCCTCCTTCAGTGACACTTCTTTTCAAAATGTGAAGCTTTAGTACCAAATTGTTACAAAGCATTGGGACAGCCATGTCCTAAAATAGATTTTATTGGATTTCAGAACATGTAGCATGACTCTGAAGGATAGAATGTTGAATATATAAAAAAATATGATATAGACTTTAATACTAAGTATTTAGGGAACCAATGCTAATTTTAAGACTAGCAAAAATCTCATTTAAATAAAAACTTTAGTAGGCTGACTTGTAGAACATGATAAGAAAACATAGTCAGCCAGTTTGGAGAGAACAGCTACATAGAATTATTTGCTTGCATCAGACTATAAAAAGTTGATGATTTGAACTAGCAGTGATGGCTTGAAACAGTTGATGCGTAGAAGCTAAATCCCCATCGAGGTTTGGTTTTTAGTTAGCTCCCAGAAAGTAAAAACGTGAAGGATAAATCCACTGCTAAACTCTATTTATTTTTATTCTCTACTTCTGAATGCTGTTACAGAATGCTTTCAGGGTGAAAGGGGCAGTCTAACAACAAATCCTCTTGAAGACATTTGCTTTTCTTCTTTTAGTGGCACTTGAGTAGCCTACAACTGCATATTGGTTTCAAGCGTGGATATTGGGTTTCACCCAAAGGTGGAGGAGGGAAGGGGGAAGTGGGGAAGGGTGTTTTAGTATCGAGTGCATCATTTTACAGACCTAAAACCTGAGGGGACGGGAGAAAGGCTGAAACACTTTCAGTTCTAATTACAGCACCTTGTTTTGTATGGAAATTGGAGTAGCAGAAAAATAGATTTTTACCAAGTAGGGAGTACTTTTTAAATAATAAGAGAAAAATATATCCCTTTCTAAATTAAAAGGCAATTCTTCTTCAGAATATTTAGTACATACTATTGCAAGCTTGTGGCTAGAGTATCAACACAACTTATGCTATTTGAAGGAGCCATGAAGTCAAATTTGTGAAAACTACAGGTGAGGAATGGATACATGATCACTGTAACACTTGTTATGATACAATGCAGTATTTATTGATACCCTACTATAAGCTTTGGATGAAAGTCTACAACTTCTAGTTTTACAATGAACAGAAACAGATTGCTGTATAATTTGAAAAGGGGTTTCAACTATTGCTAGTTGAAGTTTTGTTAAGATAGGTGTTGTTTAAAAAGCTTTATACCTGTTTACAGTTTTGGAAACACAAATGTAGGCTTCATTTTTCTTACATTCAGTGAAAACTGGCCTAGAATATTTGTAAATAGGATCAAGAAAAACAAATGCATAAACTCGCACACGAAAACCGCGGCAGGCAAACGTAACTGCAGCAAATGCATCTTTACTTACTGGTTTCAAAAGTGCAAGCTGAAGATTGTTAGAAATTCCACTTTTTTAATTGACATTTGTTGAACTATTGGAGTTAACTGAGCCAAAGTGATTATGCATTCTTCATAAATTAGTTAGCACTTTGTAACATTATATACAGTTTACAGTACATGTATAAGTTGTAGCTTATAAACATTTTGTGCCATTAAAGCTCTCACAAAACTGGTTGTCTGAAATTACTTCATACTGCGCCGCTCTTTCTTTCTTCTGGTTTTTTGGTTTTACAGGCCTGCTTCGTGTAATGCTTTCTGAAACTGTTGTGTTCTAGGTTAAATGAACAGTGAAGCTGCTGTGTATAGGCTGGAATCATTTTTTGAAAGATTGCTTGGGGTTGGGTTTTATTGGCTTGGCCTCATGTGCTTCTGTTCCTGAAGCACTTCATACAAACATTTCCGTTGTCAGCATTGTCCACCCGTGCCAAGTCCTTCAGCACCTTGTCCAGGAAAACTTCTAAAGCAAAATAGTGTAGTGGCATATGAAATGTAAAGTAGCATTGATGAGATTTTGTGTAATTAGTCAACTCTGTTGTACACCTTGTGTTTCTCTTCTGTTCCCTAATTCCATTGGAGACTAAAGAATAAGAGACATCAGCCCTAAATTGTTAATCTGTCGCCATAGTCTTGGTTCAAGAGCACTGGTTATTTCTGGGAGTATCATGTGGAGAGTTGTTTGTTCTACATGTAAAATGTCATCACTCTGATACTGTTAATGCCCATTTTAGTTACCTAGTGATTATTTTCCATGTTTTTAATGTAAAAGTCCAGAACTTTGTGAAAATGTGTTTTATTTATTTATTCAGAGAAATGAGATAAAGTTAGAAATCCTGCTTTTGGAGAGTGTAGATGTCTGGGAATTACAGTGAAACCTGGGCTTGAAACTTTGCATTATTACTACTTTGAAACTGTTTTGGAGAACATGGTTGTTTGGCTTAGAGCACTTTTGTTTCTCTGCAGCCAACCAAGATAAACACATTTATTTAGTAGGTGTTAACTGAGGGCGGGGGGAATCATTGTGTGCTTCAGAACTCTTCTAGTTACAATGGAATGTTTTGTAAAAGAATAAATACAAGATAATATTACATAAAGCAGCAGTATCTTTGCACTGAGATTATTCTGGTATAAATCACATTTTGAGGACTGTCTTCAAGTCTCTTTTCATTCTCGGGCAAGAATGTTAAGACTCAAGAGAAGGGATTTGTTTTCATACTTATTTGAGAGCACAGTGATACTACTTGTCTGTTCAGCTTAATGCAATGTAACTGGACAGGTGAGCTGTGTGGTGCCTTGCTTTCCTCTGTAATCAGCACCAAGAAATGTGTTTCATGTTATATTCTGGGAAAGTTAACTCCTACCTTTACTTGACTACAGTGCACCTAGAGATTTAGCTAAGTTAGCTATTTACATGAGACTGACAGGAGGTGGTGAGTCCTGCTTATGCCGTTTTCAAACTTACCTGTATATATATGAAAAGATTAGGATTTACTTTGAATTCTGTGTTTTATGAAGAAGTTCTGTATAAAAATGTTTGTACATTTGTGTGTGTGCATACATCTAAAATCCTGATTCTGTGCAAGTGTTTGTAGTTTGTACTTAGTTATATATGAAGACTGTGTTTTGGGTCTTGAAATCCAGTAAAATGCTAGGGCTCTAGAACTGAAACCTTAAGATACTCCTGGAAAAATCCCATGCTGCAAACAGCATCTCCATGAAAAAAGGAAAAGGTCCATTAGTTTCCCTTTCATTAAATCACTCCATGTCCTGCCCTGTTTGTCAGCTTCGCTAAGCACAGCTGACTCAGCCAAACTTCTGCTTGCAGGACCTGGAGCATGATCGGCCTTGACATTAAGGGCGAGGGCGAGTGGTGGCTTTCCATTAAGGAAAGTAAACATGACTGAACTTCCTGAGCTGCTGCCAGAAAATGCGGAGTATGGAAACTGGCATTCTCTGTTTTAAACTGTTTCATAACACTTTTCCAATAGGACTGTTGGTTACCGAGACAAAATACTGCCTGTTTTGGTGTGTGTTTCCTGGTTTCATGAGATCTGCAGTTTCCTCTGGTGGGGTATGTGGTGACTTACATGGGTTCAGATCTCACACTGTTAGTGTGTGGTTGATCTCTGTAGCTGGAGCTGGTAAAGCTCCAGAGGCTGTGTTCAAGACACACTGTTTTGCTTTCACCTCAAAGGGAGCAGGTTATGAAGAAAGTGTTCTGTCATGTTTCTAGGTAAGAGTGTGATCCAGGCTTGGTAAGTAAGCTACATTGGAAATCAGCTCCAAGTGGAATCATGTTCTGCCCTTTTCTGTGTGAGAAGTCCTCCTAAAGACCTGGAGGATGCTTTGTAACCAGTGTTCACTTCCAGTGCTGCTGCATAAAACATGATTGCTTAGAGCTCTGAATTGGATACAGAAGGGTGCTCACAGAGAGATGTTATTTCTGCCAGTGTTTTGCTGCTTGTTGGAGGTGACGTGAAGGAGAAGCTACAGCTGCCAATATTTGAGTTTCAGAAAGACTGGTTAGGGGTTGGTGAGAGGCTGGTGAGTCAGGCAGGCACTGACAGATGTGCCTGGTGCTCTGCAGGCTGGTTCAGGTGGGCAGGTCCGCAGCAATCCCTACCTGTGCCTAGCAGTGTAGTGGAACAGCCAAGCTCTGAGTGAGCTGTGGAAGCTGGCCTGAGACAGTGGCAGGGTTTGGCGTGGCTGTGCTGCCACTGGGAAAGAATAGCATTCCTTCTTCCTGGGGTTATCTGGTTGGCTCTGGTTGCAGGAAACAGCTTTTAAAGAATACAGCTATTTTTGTAAATACCGATAAGGTAGGAACAAATGTTCCAAGTGGAGTCATGAGCAGGATGGATACTGGAGTTGGAGTTTTTAATTACTGCCTTGTAGCCTGTGGGACTGTGCTGCTGGGAGTTGGAGCAGCCCTCAGATAGTTTTGCAGTGAGTGTGACACAAAAATATATTTGTCCTTGAAGGCTTTTTAGGTGCTGCTGGGTTAGTTGGGTTTAAAGCTGTGTGCCTGGAGTACGACTGTTCAGTTCTCATAGATAGGGCCTGTTTTTTTCCCCTCTCGCGTAAGTAGGCTGTACCACTACCAGCAGACTATGCAGACTTGCTTACTTGATGTACCAACTGTCATTTTATTTCAGAGTGAGAAGCAATGACAATTACAGCTGCCTCTCTAAGAGCACTGTCTGACAGGTAGAAGAGATCTCTGGGGTTCCTAGCAATTATTTTAATAGCTAGCTTCATCTCGGAAGCAATATTACGTGCCCATTTCCTATTTCTTGTCCTGGATGGCAGCTGCAGTGAAGTATCTCTGATCTAATCACAATGTGTACTTGCTAGCCTTAGTTTGCAGCACTGCAGCTTACCCGGATCTGATGTTGGGCTTTGCCTCTGTGTGCTAAGAATTGGATCTTGACTAGTTAAATTAACAGCTATCTGGGGAATGGCAGAACATAGCCTGAGCCTTAAGCTCTGCTGTCTTTTCACAGGGTTACAGGCATGCTTGGCTTGGCTGTCTGGAGATGTATTTCTTTTAATATATTTAGGATAGAAACACAAAGACTTAGCTGCACAGTCATAACAATGACTTAAAGTGATCAGTGACTTAGAAGAGGAAGCTTCTTCCTCCCACTGAAACTGCTGAACAAAAATATGAATCTCCAGAACCAGCAGGAATTCTTCTGTGAATCATTGCCAAAAGCCTAATACTCGGAAATGGATTTTTGCTGTGCATGGTTATGTTGCCTCTGCTGTGTTCTCTGTGTATGTGCATGTGTGTACATACATGCAGGCTGGAGTGGGAAAGGGGAGAGAGGAGGTGTGGCAGGAGAAGCACCCACAATGAAGGCGTGAGTCCTTTCCTGGTGCTGTAACATTTTCCTATAGGCTTCCCTGCTAGGTGAGGAAGCACGGCTGGGTGAGAAACCTCCCCAATTGGCTGGTACCATGGTGGTACGATAAGTGATGTCACCGGATTGTGTGCTGGCACTTTTCAGGCTCAGGCTTTTATTTCCCAGCAGAAATGCGTATATGAGAGAGAGAACAGTGCTGAAAGATGCTCTGGTCCATTTCCTTCTGCAGAAGTGAGAGTAGCTTGTAAATCATTGCTGCTTCTCTTAGAAGTGCTGTCAGAGTAAAGGGAATGTGAGATTAGTGTGTGTGAATTAGATTTCAGTGCTTCTGCTCAGGAGCTATGGGTTTCCAAAGAGCAGGCAAAGAGCTGCTGGAAATACGCTGATGAATGCATGAGAAGACGGATGCAGTGGCACTGAAAGCATTATGTTAGTTGTGAGCATTTAGGAATGGGAAATGGGATGAATGTAACAAAAAAGGAGGGGCCCAACAGGCGAGATTTTCCCCCAGCCTGTGTCTCTCTCAACCCCCTGACACTCATTTTGTGATGCTGAATTCTACAAACATGGGAAATGTCTTTTTTGCCCCAAAGTGCTTGTATGTTGTTCCTGATGTACACACCTAGTTGAGCATGCACATTTACATACATAATTGATAGCCCCACTGCAAGCCAAATCAGCACAAGCTGTGCAACTTCCCCACTGACATCTTCTTTCCAGTTTATTTTACTCTTTACCGCTGCTGAATTTGACTGGGTTTATTTTATGTGCTGTTTACTTTGAATTTGTTCTCCAATCATTAAGGATTTTTATTTTTAATTGGGCTAGAAATATTAATTGTTTTGCTTTCCAGGATAAGTACTTAAAGAACAGCCTTCTTTGTGCCACTGACTTAATAGTGGCTCTAGGAAAGTCTTTGTGACTCAGTCCCCATGTGTAAAATGGAAATACTAATCTGCCATAGAAAGGTGGTAATGACATCACTTAGAAGGAAAGGATTTCTGTCATCTTTTTGTGTAGAGATCTCCAACACCAATGATACATTTTCCAGGTTGTCAGCCAGTGCAGAAGATTTTAGTGTCAGGAAATGGTATGCTGATGTGTGCTCTCTGACCTGTCTTGGCTTGATTAGCTTTTGAATTACATGGTGTGTCTGTCTTTGCTTATAAGGCCAGGTTTGATGACCCATGAAGCAATTACTGAATTTATGTTCCTGTGGAAGAATACTCCTGAGAGACTCAAATTTGTGTGGAACTCAATTATTTTTGGTGAGCTGTTTTTGTGAGCCATATCTTAGTGAAGTAATGAGAGGATGGTCTTAAATTACTGAACTGGACTCGCATGTTAATATGCTGAGTCAGTGAGTGTATATTCAATTTCTACTTTTGATAATGTAATGTGGATATTTCACATTGATGTACAGTCCAACACTATTTGTTCAGTGTGCTCTGGCAATGGGATTGCTGTCTGAGCTGTATGAGGGTCAGGATCTGATAATCTCTTGCCTTGTTTCTGCGGTGGATCTCTGTTCAGTAGCTGTGGGCATCAACTTCTTTGTGTGAACCAAGCTGTGGGGCTGTGGCTGATGCTGTCTGCAGCGTGGCTGGAGCCTGCTGTCATAGTTGTGCATTAGAATGTAGGTGACACAAAGTGGGATGTCATGTTGAGATCCTTTCTCTTTCAGTGCATGCACAGAGCCTGTTGATAATCTATTCCCTACCATTTTTTATCGGCAAGGAAATCTGCATTGTTCCTGAGGCAGAATCCAGTGGCCTTCCCAGACCTCCTGTGGAGAGCGATGAAAACCTCCTTGGTAAGCCTGAAACGCTTTTAGCACATGCACTGGGGCAGTGAGCCAGAAACCTAATGCTGATCTATCTCTAGGGGTTAGACAGAGTGATTAGAAGATTGGTTGGACAGAATAACTTAAACCTTCTGAAGGCTTTTCTCCAATGCACCACTAAATATCTTCTTTTGACTTTAAGAGGAATGGTGCTTGATTAATGTTCAAACGTGCTATGCTGACACCACTGGTTTCTTCCTTAGAACTGTAATTATATTCAATCATCAATTCTTTTTCTTTTTTTTTTTTTTTTTTAAGTAAGTTTTTATGTCAAGCTTCTAAAAGCTGGCTAAATATGTTTGACTTTATCATTTCTGCCTGAATGTGCTAGCAGCCTGGAACAACAGCTCTCTGATGGATAACTGTCCCATGTTGGCCGTGTAGTCTGTGACACCCTTGTGCTGTTGGAGGGCTCTGTATGACACGTCATGTACTAGAGCTGGGCCACGCACCCGAGCTACTGGGGGAAGTTGTGGCAAAGAGTTTGTGTGAGGGTCCTGGAGAATCAGCGGATGGCACCCAGTGTCCTTGCCTCTGTCAAAAGAGGACTGGTCTAAAGTACTGGGAAGAGAGGCTGAGATTTCTAGGCAGGCTTAGAGTTACAGGAACCCAAGTTTGTGCTGTGCCTCATCCT
>NW_009935288.1:20831-28012 GCF_000696875.1 Nestor notabilis | reverse complement strand
TTTGCACCAGGATAAAGCAAAGGCTTATTTTCTGAAGGATGCCTGTATGAAATGCAAGCAGCTCTAATTCATCAGCTGTCCTGATAAGAGACACGGGTCAAGTTCCCCATGTAGAGGACTTCTTTTGTGGGATGTAAGTGCTACCCAGGCCTGATGCCAGATCTCTGCTCAGAAGCGAACCTTGCTTGGACTGCTTGTGAAGGGAACGCAGAGCCCTTCTCCAGCGTTGGGACCTCCCGGGCAATTCCAAGTTGCCATGGTCACGCAGCCCGATTCAGAGCCAGGTTGAGTCTTTCCACTGGCTGCTGCAGGCTTCAGTGTGAGGGACAGAAGCCAGGAGTGTGCCCTGACAGCTATTCCTTCTGTCATCTTGTTAGTGATCTGCATTCCCCAGCCCAAAGCGGAGGTTTAGTGGTGCTGAGTCTTGACGCTCAGGAGCTGCTGTGCTTTTCTGATAGCTCTTTGCTACACTGAGTTCAGTTCTGCCTGCGGATGCTCCTCAAACAGCACTCAAAACATGCTGTGCTGCAATTAGTCCAGCAGGTGCCCAGCACCAGCGTTTATTATTAGCCATCCCTAATACCGTGCTGCAGATGCACGTGATGCTTTGCAGAGGGAGGGATGGAGATTCCTTGCCCCAAGCACCCGTTTGCCTTTTGTTCCTGAAACCCCTGCTCCCTAGCAACTCACAAGGATTTCTTCCCCACCCCATGTGTATTCTGACAGATAATTAACCTTTCAAAGCTTGATTAACCAAGAACTCCTGCAGCCTACCCTTCCTGGTACAGCACCAGCTTCCCTGGAAACCCACGCTTTCCTCTCCTTTCAGCTTGATTTTTAAAACATTAAATAATTAAATCAATGTACACCAATTTTTCATCATGTGACCTTTGTGTTGATCCTGTGTAATATATGAAGAAAACCCAACATCTGGCTTGAGGCTAGAGCTACAGAAGTATTAAAGACAGGTAAAACTGGCAGCATATTTTGTCACAACTGTAGAGATAATTTATTGTTACTATTCTGAATGTTTAAAAGGAAGTCTGCAGTCTCCTTTTTTTTCCTCTTGAGTGTAGGTGGATGCTTCTTTGGGATAAGTTTCTCTCAATATGTAGCTTACATCATGTTTCACTTGCAAGAATAAGTACAAGGAGATTTGGCCTAAGATGAAGGGGAACAAAATGAGTAAAATCTGTATCTGATTGGTCATACAAGCAAAGAAGAAGGTGTGATACGTATTTATTGTATTAGGATCAGACAAGGGAAATAGGAATAGGATTTGCTTCTGTAAAGCAAGCCTTGACAGTCGTATGGTTTACTTGTTAGGCTGGATTTTTTTTTCTATTTGTGTGTATTTTTCTTCTCTAAACATTCTGGAGTGGGATAACACAAATTTTTATAAGGCCCTTTATGTGCAAGTTGAATCTAAAGCTTGTAACAGCCATATTCTCTCTGAGACCTGGCAGATGCATGATTTTGGGTTTATCTGCCGGGAAAGCAGTGGGCAGCCTGGCCTCAGGCTTCAGCAGAGGTGGGCTTTCTTTAGAAGTGCCTGGCTTGTCAGATGAATCGGATCCGAGCAGGTTCACAAAGCTGTCTGCAGAGGGAGGGCCAGCAGCTAGGAACCGCCTGGTGTCTGCTGCGAGGAGTGGCCGCTAACCACAGCACAGATGCACAGCAGTTTCTGTCCTGCTTCTCTGTCCACTGGGAAGCCTTTGTTTTCTTCAGGCAGTTTCTTGGCACCCATTTAAATACAGTGACACGTATGGCCACTGCCCTCCCTTTGTTTTTGCTTGGCCAGGTAGGAATCGAGCAATGTGTTTGTATTGCAAAAGAAATCACTTGTGTTCCCTGACTTGCAGCTGTATTTATCCTCCCAACCCCATCGCTCCAAGTACCTGCTTTGTTCTGTCCCTTCTAAGAGGGGTGTGGAGTTGTCCAGGTTTAAGCAATAAGCTTTTCATTTATGTGCTTTCAGAGATGCTTGTATCCAGCCTGATCAGCATCTCATAACTATTCCATGTCAGTTAATACCTTGATGGGGGCTGTTCGGTCACTGGTTAACTACTAAAATATCTCTGATTCAGGAAGAGAATTTTATAGAACTTTATAGGAAGAAATATACATAGATTCCTATAGATTAGAACCTGTTATGCCCTGGGTGATGATTTTGAGGCACCTTGGGTTCACTGAAGAAGCTAAACTCTTTAAGGTGACTGTTCCACAACTAGGCCATGTGCACTGCCAGCACACAGCTTCCCTTTTCTTTCTGTATTAGCAAAGTGATACAGATTCCCACCAGTTCAGGTTGTCTCCAGGGCTTTATAATTCCCTGTCCAGCTGAGGCCCTTGTTTAGTGCCTATCTCCTTCCTCCTCCAGGGTCACCGCCTGACAAATGAAGGGGATGGGGAAATAAACAGAAATGAAAAAGCAATACCTTCTTCCTTCCCTGATTCTCATCTCTCTCCTTGCCATGGAACAGAGAGAGGAAAACATCTCTCTGTTCCAACGTGCCAGGGAATTTGATGCATGGTTTGCTGGAGGCAGGCACGCTAATAGTCTAGGCTTCTATAAGACATCTCAAGTTGGGAATCTTAATAGCTTAAGCACTTCTGAAACCCTTGCTGTAAACACTTGAGGGCTTTTCCTGTCAGGACGGGCGTCTGGCCAGTGGGTTTCTCTTCTGCACCCTCCCTTTAACATCAGGCTCTTCACAAGAGCTGTTCTTGACAATGGTGTTGAGTGCTGGGCTGCTCCCAGCTGTTTTTTCTGGGATCAGCTGCCTGACTTCCCTGATTCAGAAGGCGTAAGAAAAACAAGCACCATGGCAGGAAGTTGCTGCCCTCCAGCGCTGCAGCCTGGCTGTCAGACCCAGGGCACTTGAGGTATGTGGGTGTTTGCATTGGCTCCGTCTGCTCTGCACTCCTTGAGCAGACTTGTGTCTGGTGCTGTGCTCTTGTTGAGTTTATTTGCACTTATGTGTTAATTCAGGGGTGAAGGATTTCTTTTGTGCAGCTCTCCACAGAATCCCTGGAATTACTGAGACCTGCAGGTTTCAATGCCTCCCCATCTCGTGTGGCAGGGATGAGCTGACAGAAGGACTTGTCCAGCTGAGAGCCTCTCCTGTGCCTGAGTGAGCAGAGGGAAGGAGGGCAGGACAAAATGACTCATGGACTGGATGAATTGTTCTGGCAGGGCCTGACCCTGATGTATTCAGCTGTATCCAGGCATAGCTGGATGAAACGTGATGGTCTGAAGTTCTGTGATGATCTTTGCCTAAATGAGAGTGGGGATTTTTAGTGCGAGTCTGGTATTTCAAGCTCCCTTCTGTTTCTTACTCTGTG
The DNA here is from genome assembly GCF_000696875.1 of Nestor notabilis. Classification (NCBI taxonomy): domain Eukaryota; kingdom Metazoa; phylum Chordata; class Aves; order Psittaciformes; family Psittacidae; genus Nestor; species Nestor notabilis. The sequence goes on along the minus strand of NW_009935288.1, from coordinate 24,667 downwards.
CAAGGCTTACTCCCCTCCTGTCCCTAAGTTTTAAGGTTAGATGGCCTTGCAGGAGCTGTCTTGTTCCAGGCAAACCAGGTGTACCCTAAGCTGTTCCCTGTGGAGTTCAGTAAAGAACAGCAACTCCCAGAGTGTTTGGAAATACGCTGTAAGGAGTGTAGAGGCCTGAGGTGACTTCAAAGGGTTGCTTGGGGTTTCCTCCCAAGAAGAGGTGGGAGAAAGGACTCTGGCTAGTGTGATAAGTGTGTAAGAATTATAAACTGGGCCCTTTGGGATAATTGATTAATTACTCTCATTTTATTAAGCGATGTGTTAAGTAGGGGTCAGTGCACTAAAAACTCATTAACTAGGGCAACTGGGGACAGGCACAATGAGCACATGCAATTTGATTTCACAAGGGTTGCAAAACACCCTCACATACACACAAAAGCCCTTTGAAGCCCCAAGTCATCCTGCAACCTGGAGGAGCAGCACAGCTGAACTGCTCCACCTAGTACTGTATCTTTGAAAATTATTGGGACCTCTGTTACGGTCAAAACTAAAAGGTTCTTGTACACTTTGCTTTAGAACTGTGGTGAAAGGAGGGCAGCTGTATGTGAGCAGAGCTGAGGGGAGAGTTCAACTTACCTCCTCCACGAGAAGGAGCACGTAAGTTGTTTGGGTGAGTGTAGCAAATGGGCATGAGTCCATAGTCCCTTCCTGGTTTGGAATAAAGTGCTGCCAAACTGAATTTGGGTTGGAAGTTCTGATAGAATCTGGGCAATGGGCAATACCAGAGTCGAGCAACTCGCTAAGAAAGGACCAGTAACCTCCTCTCAGCTCTTTATAGCGTACAGCAGAGCCTGGCCTGATGTACCCGCAGACCGAAACAGGAGCTGGATCTTAAATCCTCTTGGCAAATCTTGGGCTGTGTTGTCCATAACTGGGTTGGTAGTCTGGTGTCAACCTTGAATATTCTGTGGAGGTTGGGACTGCTTCTTGTGCCATAATGGAACTCATAATGAAAATGTAGTTGATTTTAGCGTGCAGTGTGGCTCAGTGGATCATTTACCGTGGCCTCAAAGACATTAGTGCTTTGTAGTTGCAGAACCATTGACTTAATGCGGTGCTCAAAAGTAATTTTGCTGTTATGGTGATGGATACAGCACAGTAACAAGGGTGGAAAATAGTTTCTATTTATAGGCCTCTCATTGAGATATATGAACTACAGAATGAAGCATTTTCTTGGTGGCAATCTAAAGAATCGTGTGAGAACTGCTGACAGCTTGGACTACAGCCTGTGGTGGTGAGGGACAGAGAAGCAGGAAAGATGGATACAGCAATTGCAGTTAAAGCAAAGTCAGTTGACAAATTGGCTGTTCCCTTTTTTTCATTCGGTTAGGAGTGATAAATAGTTTGATTTATATTACTTCCTTACATTAAACTACAGCATGGCCAACTGCCTGGGGATCAATACAGCCTATGGATCTTGCAGATCACATTTATGTTAATGTGTTTTCTTTTTAAAGGATCATAGGGAATTTTCCTTTGGGTTCTAGTCTGTTAGGCTCCCGAAATGTTGTGTTTGCAAGAAACCTAGCTGGAAGGATTACAGTGCAATTAAAATTCCTAGTTCTTTTTCTTTCTCCTTTCTGGCACTCCTGTGTGTGGCGTGGATTGTTTCTGTCTAGAAGACCTAATGAAGCTTGCAACACAAAGAGATAGGAAAGGGTTAGAGGTGGCCTTTTCAGTTCGATATAGGTGGGGCATGAGAGCTGCATGATATCTTATTTGATGTTCTTACAGAATTTGCACTTGATGTGACAATTTGAAATACCATATACATAGATAAGAATGAGTAACAGAGTCACATTGATTTACAGCGCTGAGAACATTGCCTGTACTTCCCAAAAATGGGATTAACCAAACCTAAATTGCTCTCTACACAAAAGAATAGAGAGACCTTTCTCGGTATGTATTGACAATTTAGTGGGCTCTGGATCAATTCTCCCAGCCAGTGCTAAAAACCAAATTCAGATGTTACTCTTAATGGTGTAATAGTGGATACACAAAATAGTTGGGTTCTAGGAACAGAAGAATAGTTAATAGAAACAGTGACCATTATTTCTACTGGATTTGGCTTCATTTTCTTCTCTAGGTTTATCCACTGACATGTTTATCCACTGACACATCAAAGTTTTTCTTAGTGTCTCTGTTTATTGAAAGCAGCCACTGCTTAATCTCTCCATGTACATCTTGGTCTGTGCTGCACTGATGAGTGTTCAGTACTCTTAATCCAAGCTGCTTTATGTGCCAAACACACATCCCCACTCCTTGCCAAGGACCTCTGTGTAGCCCTCACATCTGACTTACATGCTTTTTTGAGTAGGTTATTTCAACCTAGGCCTAAAGGTTGAAATGCATAGACCTAAAGTCAGCTCCTCTTGACAGAACAGGGATCACATGTCAGCAGTTACCTGCTGAGGAAGAGGAGGCTGCTCACAAAGGGAATCTTGTGGATCTGGTGCTGGATGAGGACAGCAGATGTGGTTTCAGAGTGGGCTCAGGTGAGGGGTACAGGCTGTGTGAAGTGACCTGCTGAGGATCAATAACCTGGCGGCTGCAGTCTTTCTCCTTCACTTTGCAAACTTTGCAGCCCCATCTGCTGCACTCGTCAGAAATCCTGCCTCTGAGCTTCTATTCTTTCTCTGTAGAATGGGTATAAGAGGATTTTGTTCCTCCCTTGCCTTCAGTGGACTACGAAGATGTGGGCTTTTTGCAGCAGGGACTGCGGGGTACTTCAGGCACATGCAGCACCAGTGACGCCCCAGTTTCAGTTCTGTCTCGCCGCCGCTGCTCATTGACAGCAGAGCGAGTGCCAGCTCCTCGGGATGTGGGCTGAGCATATTCTGCTGTGAAACCTCCTGGTGTAGTCTTTGTGGCTAAACTAATGCAGCAGTATGTCTTCTGCTTTTATTATTTCTCACTGACCTTGTGATTTATACAAGCCCTCATCAATGATGCACATCCAAGGGCATTTCCCTCAGGTTTTCTATGTGTTTAATTCATTTACTTCCAGCTTTCTGCTGTGCTAAGAACAGAAACCTTTCAGTAGTACAAAAACCAAGACAAAATCAAGGTGAAGGTACAGAGCTTGCAACGGCCTAGGCTTGATGAGTGGTAACCAAGGCAACGAGGCCTCTCTTGAAAGAAGTGCTTGCTGCAGACCCCCATTTTGTGTGGAGAACTGGTCAGCATTTAAAACTTAGAGAAGACAAGGTAAGATCTATGAGGCAAACAAAGCTGCCAGGCAGTCAGAAGTGCCTGCCATCCCTCCGACTGAATTAAAGCAGGCACCACATGGGGATGGATGGTCTGCAGGCTTGATCACTGCCTTGTGAATGGTTAAGGAGGCTGATGCTGGTAAGCAAGAAGTGGAAACACACATTGCAAGGAGACGTTTCTATGTAAAAGTGTCTGCAGCGTGCTCTTTTTTTACACTGCGAATCTGTGGCAGAACTCAAGATTGCAACTGTTATACCAGAGGGTGCAAACGTAGCCCAAAGCCTTCACTGAACGGGAAAATTCCTACAGGTCTGATTTTAATTGCCCAATTTGACATAGGGATAAACGGGAGGGAGACACAAGTGGCTTTAGCCACTTTAAGCCAGTTTTGTGCTCCTGTCATCTGTGAAAAGACCCAGGGGTTAACAGGTATTATGGCTGCTTTAATTTACATTCATAACATAATGTTCTTTGGCTGATAGTCTCTTTCTTTTTACTTAATAGCCCCTCAACATGCTCTGCATCTCTCCTGCTCAATATTGAAGTTGTAATTTTAGTCTTCTAGAAAATGA
>NW_009935288.1:19627-20800 GCF_000696875.1 Nestor notabilis | reverse complement strand
CTTCTATGGATGCATCGGAACCAGACCCCTGTTGAGGGATTGCTTGCAGCTGGTCTCTGTCCCTGCCAGTCCTTCTGGTCCAGTATTCCCCAGAGCTTTCCTGTGTTTGTGTCTGGACAATTGGATCTGTGAAGAGATGAGCTTAGTTCTGCCTCAGCACATACTGAAACTTTGATCTCTAGAGCTGTATTCATTTCAGATGAGCCACATCCAGGACTCCATGTGCTGCTGAAGCCTTAGTTGTGTCAAATCCTGTCACAGGTGCTAAGTCAGTCCCTGAGTCCAGCTTGGCAGGTAACCTTATGGCAAGGTTTGGATCTGATCCACAACATCTGTGCTGCAGAATCCCTTGCAATGCACTTGTCACGCTGCCGACCAGTGTGATCACATCCATCCACCAGCAAAACCTCAGTGTGTTGGAAGTGGACAGATGTGTTCCAAAGCTAAATGCAGGATAAACTGTCTGAACAAAGGCATTAGCAGAGGGGTCTGCTTTTACTGCCTGGTGCTTTTTGTCATCTATAGTGAGCCCAGCCTTTTTGTTGTGCAGCCATGGGTTACTTTTTGGCTGCTTCAGCACCCGGTGAGTAAGTAAGTGGGTGGATGGTTGTCTTTTGTTTTCAGCTGGGCTTCATTTCAGTGTTGTTTAAGCTGTTGAAGTTAAAAGTAAGTGATCTACAATAAGAATTATGTAGAGAGGGGGATGTATTGGTGAACTGGAGCTGATCTGTGCTTGGCAGCCTGGAGGATGAAGAGAAACAGACCCCTGCATTTCTTGAAGAGCTCTTGCTGCCCTCTGAAGAGCACCCATTCTGCATTCTGTTGCCATTGCTATAGTAACTTTCTGCCTCCTGATTTTGTTATGAATGGCAATGGGAAAAGCCTCCATGCAGGCTCCAGCTGATTCCCTGCTGTTTCAAACATCCTCAAGGCTTGCTTGCTTTTTTAACCCATGAATGGATGGTGCTTTTTAGCTGGGGGTTCTTTGTCAGCCTGTGCTTTCTTCCTTTTGTCTCTGTGCATTCAACAACGCACCATATGTCCATTGTACACAAAGAGGAGAAATTTGGAGCAGGCAGCTCTATAGAGGTGAAGGTCTGGCTCTTTGGATGAGGTTTTTTTGGGGAGGTGGCAGTTTATAGTGGTGTTTTTGCGAGATGGGCAAGAACCAGT
>NW_009935288.1:0-19596 GCF_000696875.1 Nestor notabilis | reverse complement strand
GGGGAAAGAACCAGTGGGTTTCAGCAGCTACCAGTGCTGGGCTCTGAAGGCTGACTTTGTGATTCTTTATCAGGATCCAGGCATCCCCTCTCCAGACACAAAGCAGCTCTTTTCCTTCTGCCAGCACGTGGTCCCTCTGGGACCTGCTGCTACCATGGAAAACAGCAGAAAGCAGGGGTGAATCTATTCTTTAACCAGTTGTGAGCAGCAGGTCAGTATTAGCACTGCCAGTTAGTAAAAGTGTAGATGAATCCCACAGAAGGGAAGTGACTTGCTCAAGTCAAAAGAATGAACATTGGAACTGGGGAAGGAGCCTCCGGAGTTTGGTGTTGCTGCACATTAACAATTTGTATTTAGAACAGTATCAGAATGACGTGACCTTGTGAATGGACCTGGTGCTAGAGGCTGTTTGTGTTCAGGTAGCTCCCAAAAGGATAATGGAGCAGTGACAGGTGAGAGAGAGACTAAATCACTGTCTCAAATAAGGAAGCAGATTTCTAGAGACAGAGTTCCTTGTGCTCCTTGTGTTGTGGAATCAAACCCAGCTTTCCAACTTACTAGAGATAGTGGTAACCATTTCCTACAGCACTCTGCAGTTTATCCTCTGAGCATCTTCTCTGCATGACTGAAAACATTTATCCCTCCATCCTGCTCAAGGTGCCATTGAAACATTTTTCAGGATTTGCCTTAACTTGAATATATTCATTATAGGGCAGGAATATATTTTAGGCTCGAAATGTATTTTTGGTTCTACCTTGAAGTGAGAGAAAGGTCCTTTGAAAAATGATGCTTTCAAATGCTGTTCCTCCCAGCTGACTGGACATGGATTTCAGATGATGGATATACTGTTTGTGCTAAATACATGTATATGTTCTTACCTGACCACTAACATTTCTCAATGCTGCTTTTTGAGATGCTGATTAATCAGCGTAGAATGCAGTGGACCTTGTAAGTCAATGAATTTTGTTACTGTGGTTCTTTCATCCCAGCATCTGAAATGATGCAGATAATCAGTATTATTGCCATGAAGAGGCACAGGTGAACGAAGTGACATTCCGTGGGTCACAAAGTGAGGCAGTTGCAGAGCCAAGCAGGAAGCCTGAGTTTTCATTCCCCCTCTGGTATAGCAGAGAGGGAATGCTGCTTCTCTTGACAGGCTTTGGTATGCAGAACAGAGAAGTAAGTGTGCTAAAGCCAGGCTGGTTTGCTTGTGAAGACTCACTCAAGTACGTGCATTCATTTCACTGTGGTACCTAGCCAAAAACCCCTTGCAGATTACAGTCCTCTGCCTAACTCTTGCATTTGCACACATTAGCAAAGCAAACAGCAGCCACTGCATATTTCCCACTGTAATGCTAATTTGTTGGCTTCTGTTTGGGGAAAAAGCCTGGCGAGTAATTCAAGGGAAATTGTTTGTTTTTCCTCTGTAAGATTGGAAAAACTGACCCAGATTTAAAACTATTTGGGCACTATTGGACCTGGGGAGAATTCTGCCATATTCTGGGGCTTGGACTTCAAAGTGAGGAGCACTGAATCCTGCAAAGTACCTCAAGAGAAGATGAAATCTCAGTGGAAAAATTGCTCTTCCAGTACTGCTGAGGCCATCACATGTTTCTGGAATCTGGACTGGGTTCTTGCAAGGAGAGGCACAGATCAGTTAGGAGGTGTAGGTATGGTCACTCTCCTTTGTGTATCAGTAGTGAGGCTGAAGAGTAGCATGTTTCTTCCTTGGAGTGTTGTCAGAGTTAGATACTGAAACCAAGCTTGCTTATACTTGTAGTGGGGCAATGTCAGCAATGCTGGGATCCCTGGGGCATTCCCTGACTCTCCGTGTCTTCCAGATGCCAGCTCAGCTGAACTGCCTTGGGTCTGGGCATTGTCCATGCTGTGGATGTGTAGTGGTTACAGTGTGGGACCTCTGTGAATATCCTTTATCCAAATGTGTGAAGTGAATATCAAACCTACCTATTGAGCCAAAATGTTGGAGAGAGAATTCCTCTTTAAAGGGTTCAAATACTCATGCTGGCTCTTGAAAAACTGCAGTTCTTCATTTTGAAGTCTGAATGTCTTTCTATGCAAACATTTCCTTTTGATCCTATGAAATGTACAACTCAACCTTAACAAAACCTTGTTTAGTTCCCAGATGAGATGTTTCAGGTCGGATGGGAAGGTCAGTCTGAGATTTTACATTTTGATTCACTGAAGTTTAACAAATTGTTTCATATTGACCTCAGATCATTAAACCAACAAAAACCAAGGGAGGGGAAAGGCTGTTCTGCACAGAATAACACAGAGCCTGGTGTCTGGGTGCTGCTTTTCTGGACGAGCTAGTAATACCCTCTGTTTTCACGGGATTACAACAGGCTCCTTGGATGATTTCCACATACACAATCCACACTGGAGGGTATGCAACTTGTACTCATTTTGAAACACCAGTACCAAACTGATGTGGATGTTAAAGCAGCATCTTAGATGCTCCCATTCTCCCTTATTGTTTGAGAGTCTGGTGGGGAAAACAATCACCCTGTGTGTTGCTTCTCATTCTGCCCAGGGAAAGTGGGGTTTGATGCTTGCATATGTCTCTGGCTGTGCAGGGATACCCTGGGAGAGGAGGATGAGGGGTCTCCATGTGCTGGTGTCACACTACTGTTCCTTTCAGAAGCAGCAGCTGGCAGCCCTCTGATTAGTACACTACAGATGGCAGCGGGATGCAAAGGGCCTGTCCCATCCCCTCATCAGAGCACCCCCCATGCTGTCACCTCCCTTCCTAAGTCAAGGGAACCCATTGCTCCTTGCTGGGCTTGCCCATTCTGAAAGCTGCAGCTGCAAAGCACCAAGCTGCATCTAGGGCTTTGGAGGGTACTCTGAGCCTGGCCTGCTCCTCGGGAGCCATGCAGTCAGCAGGGATATGATGGCTTTGTCAGGATGGCCTTCTTCAAGGCACAGTCCATTCAGGAGTTAATTCTCTGAGTGATGTGGGAAGCACACAGATTTCCGAAATAAAAGCTTGTAATGCAGCTTAATATGATTAGATTTATTTAATAAGTGCAACATGAGGACATTGGTTCACATTAGCAGCAACTGCAGCATCCCCAGACTTAATGGGTTCTACAGAGCAGCACAAAGAGGTCTGGTTTTTGCATTATTGTTATCGGTTTTAGTCCTCTTTGTTACTACTACTGTTATTCCTGGCTTCTGCCTCTTGCCTAGAAGGAAGGGCTGAAAACTCTGAGGGTAGAGTGAACAGAGCAGTGGTGGTGGCTGGGAGCATCCCCACGTAGGGCTGACTACAGACAAACAAGAGCTGGACCAGAGTCTTGCTATTGCTCCACATCCCAGGCTGCTTCTGCGGTTTGAGGTGCGCCATTTGAATTTCTATGCCTCATTTCCCATGTGTACAGTGAGGCTGATAATGCTGCCTTTGTCTGTCCTGTCTATTTAAACTGTAATGAGATGAGATGTTCAAAAATGACAAATGATTTTCGGTGCCTTGTATGAGCGCTCAGCTGAAGGCGTCTTCAGAAGCGACCAAGCTCTCTCCTGCTGGGCAGTGTGGCCTGGTGAGGTTCTCAAGCTGTGAGCAGTACGCAGACAGCCCAGTGCACGTTTCTGCTTGAAGCTGTTTCTTCTTAGCTTACCATTTAAATTCAGCAGCACCAACGTGTGACCAGGTAGGGCTGGTGCTCCCAGACACACTTGGAGAGAAGAGAAACCTTTGAGATAACAAGAAAAAAAAAAGTGGAGGTTTTCTTTTTTTATTGCTTTCCAAATCGTGGGGTTTGCTTTGATTTCTGCTTTGAAATTCTCAGCATGAAATTTGTTTAACTATTTGTCCTTCACATTCTTCTTTCTGCCATTGAACCAAATCCCAGTTCAGCATGTCCATTGAAACACTGGCCATCAAGAAAACCTTTGCTTGAGACCTTTGGAAAAGATGGTTTCTTTTGTGTGTGTTTATTATATAGTGCATGTCACAGAATCATAGGATGGTTTGGGTTGGAAGAGACCTTAAAGATCATCCAGTTCCAGCCCCCTACCACAGGCAGGGATATTGCATATTACATGCTGCAGTAGTAATACGAAGCTTATTGGGAAGCTTTAGTTCTCTTTGTTTCACTTGAAACTGTTGCAGTACTTGGAAATATGCTGGCTGTAGTAGGATTATTCCCTGGTTTTGCAGTTGGAAATGGTACCAACCTGGGCATGATGGCCTAGTTTAGCAGTACTGTTCATTAGCTTTCCAGTGTAGTGATTCTCTCTTCTGTATTACTGTCTCTGGTTGGCATTTTTATTGCAGAGTAAAGCATGACAGCCTGTTCACCTTTGTGAATGGACTCAAGATACTTTCCCTTTCTCTGAGTTCACCAAGTCAGTCACTGCACATGTGTAAACATGATTAACAGTGCATTCAGAGCTGTCTTCTACCTGCCTGCCTGGGCAGACTGGTGCAGTGTGTTTAAAATAGGCTCTAAAGCCATCACCAAACACAGAGCCCACGAGGTGAAGCTGCTTAGTGCAGCTTAAGGGTAAGATGTTTTTGTGCTATGAGCTGGCAGAGCTTTCAGCCCGTGAAGTTGATGAACAGAACCCTCAGCATAAGTAACAGTTTGTGGGGTGTTTTCATCCAGCATCCCTTCTTTACTTCTCCTCTCCCTTCTTGTAACTTCTTAGCTTGGATCTCTGTAGTGAAAGGTCTTAAGTCTCTGATAAGGGATAAGGGAAACATTTCTGGGCTTGTGCAATGTGTGTGTGCACACGTGATGAATATCGTAAGCACAGTTCTGACCCAGCTGTTGACGACATTGCTACCTGTGAGTGCAGAAAACTGGATTCAGTGCCCAAGGAAGTATTTTCTGAGCCAACCACCCTATAATATGAATGTAACAGCAGATGATGTCCCAGGATATTCTGTGGAGTGAAATATTTCCACTTAATAGGAAATGCTACAGGAATTGCCATGAAATACCAGGGATGGGAGAGAGCAATTCTAGAGCAGTTGGAAGGGAAGGTGAAGCTGGACTTGATCTTGATACGACTGCAGCATGTTAAGCCAAGTACATGTATCTGGAGTCTGGGATACTTCTGTTGAGTTTACTGATGACTTGTATTTTTTAGTGCTATTGTTTCCTGTCTTAAAGGAAACGAGAGCTCATTGACTCCAAGTCAAATGAGTGAATCATTCATGGAGCATGATGTGCTTTATGACCCTTTCTGTTATTGTTGTCATCATTATTTATTAACATAGTGCTTAGAAGGTGTGTGAAGCCACATGGATCACAGCTCTGGCATGCTTACCATGGAGAAGTCTTAGCTGGGGAGGTCGAGAGCAGTCAGGAGATTCCAGTGACAGGACATAAGCAGTAGCAGTCACCCATTCTCCTCCTTCGCTTTTTCACTGGAGCTCCGTGACTGGAAGGTCTCTATTTTAAGCCACGTTGCAATAGTAAAGTTTGTCATTGTCCATTTTGGGTCCTTTTGGGAAAATGCTGGCAGAATTTACAATCATTTTCAGTGCACACACAAATCAATACCTATTTCCTGTAGAGTCCCAGTTCCATACGGATTGGAGTAGTGGGGAGCCAGAGGCCATCATATTCTTGGAGAGGTGTTGAGAGGAAACGTTAATATTTAATGATGCCTTTTTGTGGTTAGGCGGGTGAGTTCTCTTAATGACACTGTCTGGAAGAAGCACAGCTCAGTCCTCACTGAGCATCCCATCAATCCACAGCCTGTTCAAAGTGTACAGGACAGTTACGGACCTCAATGAAATCAGCAGTTTTACTGGAACCTTTGTCTTAAATACTGAATGCTTCAGAGAGATTTGCTTCTGTCCATGAGGATCATCCTGGGAATAGCTGGGAAATATCCGATTTATCTGATGTGCAGGCTGGCACCTTTCACATGCATGTATTTTATACAGACTGAATTAGTAAGGAGAGATTTTGAAGGCAGTGAGGGTCTCCGCTCCTTCGGGAAGTCAATGGGAGTTGTGTGCCTGATTTCCATTTGTGCCTTTGGAAAATCCCCTTCTAATTGACTAAATATTTGTACTACTGGCTGTGGGCATGGTGGCACAATGTGGCTTTCAAGCCATCTGTTTCCATGGACTAAAACCCACTGGCAACAAACCTTGATTGGCAGAAACTCGCCAGGGCTGGTTTACATTAGTTGAGGTTGCTGAGGACAAAACCATGAAGGAAAAAGAGAGGTCCAGGATAAGCAGAAATAAAAGGACCATGGAAATAAATGAGCTTTGTTTCAGCACTTGAATGGACTTTACTCATTATCAAAAGACTTTCTTCTGGTCTTTAATGTTTCTGAAATAATGTGTCTCGTCTTCGAGCACTCAATGCCAAGAAAAGCTGTCAACCACTCCAGCAATTATCATATCCCAAAGGGATGCTGGTTAATGATTTCTCTGTAGACAACTTGGTCTTTCAGTTTTTGTGCTGATTTCCAACCCAGTGAAGCATTTTAGGGTTTGGTTTGAGTCTTAATATTCAAGGAATATTCTGGAAATAGAGTTTCTCACTGCCACCTCTTGATAGTGAGCCTGCACCTTAGAAAACGAAGATGATTGATAGAAAAATCAGCATTAGGTAAGGCAACAATCAGCAAAGATGCCTTTCCCAGCTTGTGGTCAGGCAGGGAAATTCACTTTGTTGCAGTGGTACATGCAACAAGGTGGTATTTTTAAAGGCTGGATAATTTTATAAGCGGTGATGGTTGCGGAGGTCAGCACAGGCAGTCCCAAGCCCTTGCTCTGAGCATCCTTGAGATCTGGTGGTGGATTTATATTCAAGCTTTGTTCAGCTTCTCTTTGAAAATCCTTTGCTGGTGTGTATGAGTGGTCATTGGATCTTTGCTTTTAGCCACATGCTCCCTGGCATCATGAAGATTGTCCTCTGCATTCAGTAAAAGCAGTTAACTTCACCATGAAGTCCCCTCTCAGTGGACCCGGCTGAAAACACAGCATCAACTTGATTTAATTGGGTTGCCATAAAACCCCTGTCCCTGCCTAGATCTCAGCAACCCTGTCCTCCTGCAGCAGGGGGGTCCAGGCTAGAGTTCTGTGAGCCATGCCTTAAGATGGGTGGGGGCTCCTACTGCTTGCTTTCTTTGCTCATTTTCACTGGAGAATGAGGGGTTTGCAGAGTTCTGCTTTTGCAAATACCCCCATTTCAGTGGGGTCCTGCCTCGCATGGTAAATCTTGCACCCATTGGAAGTATTAATAATTAATTATTTGCAGTGGGAAGAGCCCCAGATTTGGAAGCAGTTGCTGTCATGTGTTTTATTAATGGCAGTTTAATGACAGAATATGCTGCTGTAATTTCTGGCTGGGTTCTTAATCTTTAAATAATGAAGACAATTCTGGATTGTCTCACCTAGGGATGGAGGGCAAGTAAAGCAACATAGAGCCTATATTGCATTGCTTCTGATTCAAATCAAGTTTGGTTGTTCAGCCTTACCCTGCACATGGAAGTAACTATGGCAATGAAGTGTAGTAAAGCACCATTCATCATGTTATGCATGAGAAGTTGCATGTCTTGGCCAGATGGAATAGGAGATCGGGAATCACTAGCACCATTCATGCAACACAGGTTAGTGAAGGAGTCCTGCCTTGCTTGGATTTTCTAGGCAGGCCACAGATACTAGAGCACTGTAGCACAGAGAGAGTATTAGTATGTAAGTAGAGACCTAATTTTCCACTTGCTTGACAAGGAGCCTGCCTCCTTCCTAGCTTTGTTCTCCCATTTTCCCCTCTATATCAATGTCAATCTTTTTCCTTTTGCGAAAGGATCCTTGTGCTCTTCATGCAGCCCCTTTTCTTGTCTCTGCCAGGGCAAATCCCCAGGCAGGGACTGTCTTTTGTCATGTGGTACTGCAGTGCTTAAGTGACATTAAGTCCTCACTAGCTTAGGACTTTTGTGCAGTAGCATAAAGAATCCTAAATGAAGTTCTGCCACCACTTTCCTGTCTGTGCAGGTTCAGGCAGGCTGTGCAAGCTCTCTATTCATCACTCTCCTATTTTGTGGTGTTGAGATACTACTACTAGAAGTCATTTGTCCAGAGTGTTAAGAAAAGATATTAAAAGATGTCAAGAAAACCTGATGTTGTGGTTCCACTCGGTTTCCCTTTTATTAGGTGGTGTGTGGGTAGCATTAACTGATGAAATGAACTAATTAGTCATGTATTGCCAACTGGTTGATCTGCAAAGAAGCATTCAGGTTATTCTGCTCTATGTGTATCACTGTGATATTGCAAGAACCAGTTAATACTCATTGCAGGACCAGAATATGAAATCAGCTGCCTGGCAACTGAAGGCTGCCAGTGTAACTCCGTGGCCTGATTCATTGCTCAGGTTGTGTTTAAGTACTTCAATGATTCTCTGCTCTTGTTGTCGATAGGGCTAAGTATGAGCTGTTATCTGAGGAATTTCTCTTATTGACTGGTTGATGGAATTCAGATAAGGGTCACTGTTGTTTTCAAAGTAAGTTGTGTGGTTCTCGGTGAGAACAGACACCCCATGAGATTATCAGCGAACAGCTTAGCAGCTCCCAGGGATTTTTCAGCAAAATCTGGTTATTTCCATGCTTAGGGCATGGGTGTATCTGATTGCTGGTTTAATATACTACCATGTCGGAGGTGTGCCATGCTAACTCAAACTAGAATCTTAAGGTGCATCAGTCTATACTCCTTATATTATAAAGTTGGTGAGGAATCTGATACATCTGGCTGGGAATTCTGGGATGTTAAACAACACCTGTGTGTCAGACATTATAGAGGCTCAATGAGACTCATATAGGCAATATGTTTCTGTGACTGGTCCCAAAATCAGAGTGATTTTGGCTCAACCAGCCACTACTTGTAGGTGGCTGTGCAATACGTGATTGTTGACTGTGTTTTGAGGGTTTATTGGAAAAGAGAGTTAGATCTGTGTGGTAGGAACCTCAGCTTTTGGGAGTGACCTTTCTCAGGAAGTGGCAGTGTCTGCAGGATTTCCTTCTGGTCTCGGTCACTTCACCACCTCTAGGCTGGCTCATTCTCTTTCCAGCCCTCCACAGAGGCCTGTGGCTGTGGCCATCTGAGTATCTCCCAAGGATGTGCCAAGCGATGAATGAGCTTTATTTAAGGCCAGCCTTGAAAGCCACTGCCCACGTTTCAGCAAACTGCAGGACGTGTCAACACAATCACTTGGAGGCTTTCAGCTTGCTGGAGCCCCTGTCAGCACTCTGCAGCTTCTGTGAACTGCCTGATCAGCAGTGGTAGGACTATTAATATTTATAAACCTTGAATAATACAGGACTTCAGTGTACCTGAGAGACCATATGTTGGCCTCCAGTCCCCAACAAAGCACCTGAGATCAGTGTGCCTACAACCCTGGCTGATCCACTGCTCTGGTCCCAGAAGGGGAAGGAGCTGGAGCTTTTCCCCTGGAGGGGCCTCTGCCTTTGGATTTCTCCCTCCTTCATTAGTTACCAGAGCACATCATCTTCATCCTTCAGGGCCAAGCTGTGGGTTTATTTCTTTCCTTTTAGTCTGGAGTCTTTTATTGCTGTGCTGTGCATTTATTACAGGGCTTATGACCTTGGTTAGGGGGGGTGTTCCACCCTTTGGTACAGATGCATTGATTTGGGTGTGGTTTGCAGGGAGAGAGGCTCAGGTTTTTTTCCTTTTTAATTTAATTTTTGCTTTTAGCGGTTTTCTTGAATCTTGCAAAGGTGCTTGGTAACCATTTGGACACAGATGCCTCCAAATTAACATTTAATGTATGCGTGTGCAAAGATGCACCCTGATGAATAATGCATAGGAACGAACAGCTTGGTGATTGGGTTCGGTTCAGAGCGATATTACATATGGATTAGCCGTGAAGACCCACATCAGCAGTGTTAATAACATGGATCAGGTGGAGACAGCCCAGCCAAACCTATTGTGTGCAGCACCGTTGGGATGAAGATGGCTCTCCATCCCCGTACACGGGCTCAGCTGGACTTGCAGAGCCATGTGGGGTCCTCTATTGAACCAAGCCCTTCGGTTTGGACACCACTAAGGTTCGGAAACCACAAAGGCCACCAACCCTCGCTCCGCATCACCTGCTGCTGGAGCAGTTCGTTGGGTACAAACCCGAGAGAATAAGTCAAAAAGGAGCCCAGACACAAGCAGCCATCGCGGCCACGAGGAGCAGGAGGCTGCGATAGAGCCCAGCAGCTCACACGAGTCTCTGTGGGGCGGTTTTTGGGGCTTGGGATGTGGCCCTGAGCCACCCCCGGAGCCGGGTGGTGCTGAAGGGACAGCGCCCGTGGCCGGCCCGCCGGTGGGGGGGACACCCTGTGTCGTGTGTGTCTGTGTCCCTGCTTCTCTCACTCCCACCCCTTTGCCCCTCGCCCCTCTGTCCCCCCATTGCCCGCTATGCATGGGCGAGAGTGGGGTGGCGAAGGGGCTGCTGCGCTGTCTCCTCCTCTAGAAACCTGCCTTCAGCCGGAGCCGCCTTTGGATGCCTTCCCTGATCCCCCGTAGGGAGAGCCTGGGGGCTGCTGGCATTGCAGAGGCTTAATTGACTCGAGAGGTCACTAATTTCAGCTCCTGGAGGTAAGTCCTGGTTAACGGCTCGTTTTCCTGTCTCCCTCACTTCCCACACCCCTCGCCCATCTGTGTCTCTCTCTCATTCTCTCTCCAGTGCCATCAATCATCCCTTTTCCCCCCCTGAAGAGGGTCCACCTGAGTCAAGGCACCAGCAATGCCCCGAAACCCAGAAAAATGAGTCAGCATCTTGCCTCCCACTAGCCCACTGACCCAGCCCTCCGGCTCCGCTGCTCTGAGAAAAGTGAGGAACAAAAGGATTCCCGGAGCACTCCCTGACTCCACCATTGCGGGGCTGGGGGGAGGAAGGAAGAGCTCCTCGCTGCCCTGTCTTGGGAACACGCCTCCAGAGCAGCGGAGGTGAGGGGGGGGCTTGGTCCCTGTCAGCCTCTGGGCAACTTGTAGTGATAGCAGCAGCATGCTGGGGAAGGGGAGGAGGAAAGGGAGGGTGTGATGGGCGCTGCTGCTCCAACCTGATCGAGTCCATTTGCCAATTCACCACTCACATCACTTCCGGATCAATCCTCAGTTTCTGCTGCAGAGTGAGGATTTTTTTATTTATTTTTTTATTTTTTTTCCCTTCTCTCTCTCTCCTTTTCCCTCCCTCCCCATCTGGATGCTGGGAACTTGAAACCTCCTCCCTTGATTGCAGCAGGATCTGCCCCAACGTTCCCTCAACTTTGCACCGCATCACAGAAACCAGAGCGAGCCACAGGCTACCTTGCACCGATGGGGGCAGGGGACCTGCCAGGCACAGCCCTTTGCAATTGATGTTGCCGTATCTCTAGGACCCTGAGCAATCGCTTGCTGCCTTTTTTTTCCTCTCCTTTTTTTGTGTGTGTGTGCGTGTGTGTGTGAAGGATCCTCCTGGTTACTGCTGTTATTATTTTCCCTTAGCAGGGAGACCACACAAGGCATGGCTGAGAAGAAGCAGTCTGGGCGGCAGGGTGAGGAGGAAGAAGTGCCAGCCTTCTTCAAAAACCTGGGCTCGGGCAGTCCCAAGCCCCGGCAGAAATTCTGTGGCATGTTCTGCCCCGTGGAAGGCTCCCTGGAGAACAAGACCATTGACTTTGACTCCCTCTCGGTGGGCCGCGGATCTAACAAAGTGGTGGCAAAGCAGAAGGATGTTGCCCACCTGGGTCCGGATGCTCAGTCCGTCTATTCCAGGCAGAGCAGGAAGGGAGGGGAACCATCTGTTGATTTCGGGAGAAAGGTGGAGATCAGGAGTGCCACTGGGAAGGAGGCGCTGCAGAACCTGAATGACAAGGTGGGTGCTTATATATATGTGTGTGTGTATGTGTGAGATGCCACTTGAACACATGATAGGCTGCAGAAGGGATCTGTCCTTTCCACCCTGCAGTTTCGTGTCTTTATGTCACTTGCATGTATGTGGCAGCCAGTGTCTTCCTCTAAGCAGCAGCATCTCTCCTAGAGCCTTCTCTAATGTTACCCGTGTGCTCTCTGCAGGTGTGTGTGTATGTGCACAGGGAGCAGGGCAGAAGAAGACAGGAGCCCCTGCACCCACAAACACCCTTCCTTTCCCTGCACTGCCTTCCTGTGTGGTGATAGAGCTGGACTTTTTTCTTCCCTAAGCGTTTCCCCAGCACCACGGTAGCAGAATGCCCCACCCAGCTCAGAGACTGCAGCTCACGGGAACACAAATGCAATTGTTAGCAAAGGAGCATCAATGAGCCTCCACCTACAGGGATCAAATCCCTGCAGTTTTCCAGGGGAAACTCCTACCCTTTCCTCCCAGGGGGGGTCAGGCTCCAGAGTGACCCCTGGGAGCTGTATTTCAATACCAATTTCAATCAAGGCCTCCGGCTGCAGTGGGAATTTTTGCCTGGGGAGGATCTGGGACTTTCACAGGAATGTGGTGTTCTTAGAAACCCACTGAACTCCTCCCAGCCTTTTAAGACTCCTGAAGCTATTTTGTCACTCTCTAAGTGTCATGGTGTAATAAAGCCTATCCTCTTCCTGAGGCAAAGCCCATTTAACCCACAGGTCTAGCTGACCATGCTTGTTTGCTTGCCTCGATAAATAGATCTAAACAAGCTTTGTTCACATCTGAGCCTTGAAATACTCCGTGGGTTCCTCTGACAATGCTGGCTCCCTTGCTTAGGCTGGAAGAGCAGAAATGAATGAAGCACTGACAGCAACTGATAAACTCCCAGCATACAGGGGAAGAGTTTCTGTGAGCAGTCCCCCAGTGGTTTTACAGAGCAGTCCTTTCTTCTGGGAACTGTGTCTAGGAGGTGCTCCCCGATTTGTACTGGTGGTATGGACTGCATATACAGGGCAGAAATCTGCCTGGCATTTAGAATACCACTGCTTTCAGAAATGTGAACTATACTGTGAGTGTTACTGGGGGCTCATTCTCCCCAGATCAGGTCTTACTTTGCTTCTTCCTACTCCTGCTCCATCCATCTGTATTTACATGTGTGAACAACTGCTGTTATGGTAAGATCACAAAGGTAGGCCCTGATTTTAGGAAGTGGTACTTACCAACCTTTAACTAGGAGTGGGATGTGCTCCACACCACTTCAGACCTGATTTGCCAAACCCAACCACACAAATGCCTATGGTTTGATTTGACCATGTTCAAGTGTCTACTAATTGAGTAACTTCCCATGATGAATTAGGCTTGTTGGACTAACCAAGGTGCATCTCAAGGATGAAGGGCACACACCTTTTCATCTTAGGGAGTCAAAGGTTTTGCAATTCAGGACACTTTCAGGACTAAGTTGGGCAATTTGAAGCAGTGATGTCCTGCAGGACAGAAGTCTAAGCAGGTGATAAATGAATTCTGAAATGATCAATTATTTTGTGATTAAAGGGTTCTGGTATAATAAAAACCTTTGAGTACAACATGGTGAAAAATGACAAGTCCACACAGAATAATAATCACATTGGTTTAAAAGTGTGGGGTTTTTGGTTCTGTTTTAAAGATTGTCATGTAAATGTTAACTGAAGGTATGAAATAATGGGATAGTGCAAACCACTTGAGTTGTTTCTCATGAGCCTCTACATAACTGATGCCAATGGATTGTGTTGTGCGGGGTTGTGAGCATCTGGGTAAGTGCAGCCTTTTACTACAAATGCCTTGCTGTGGATTGGCACCTTATTGCAGGAGTGCTTTAGCTTTGATGGTTTTCCAGCTGACTGCATCCACGGCTTGAATCATTGGTTACATCCTCAGCAGATAAAACTGGCTTTACTTGGGTGTAGTTAATAGAAATGTGTTTATAACCAAACCTCAGCGTGTTAAAGAAAAGATAAAGAGAACTAATGTTGCAGGAAGTGGTGTTAAAGGAAACGGTGCATTAAAAGGGTTTCAGAGAGGAGTTAAAAGGCTTCTGAAGTTTTGCAGCTGAATTTGGCACCTTATTTTCAAGCCTCTGTCTTAAGCATTTAATAACACATCTGAAATAGGTTCTCCCTGGATAGACTGTCCTCTCTTTCCTTGTGTGATAGGAATCTAAATTATATGCTAAATATATGCTAATTTACAGGATCTTGAGTTATTTCATCAGAGGCTGGAAATCTTCCTGCTGCTTTTTCTTTAGGCTGAGACTGACAAGAGTTACAATTTTTAGCAATAGGTAGAACAAAAAGCAGGAACCAAAAAACCATATCATGAGCCAATGGGAATGGGTGCCCATCAGCTGGAGACAGTGGAGATAGGTGGAGGTATTTGTGCCAGTGACTGGATCCAAAGTGGGTTTAGAACCACAGCCTTCCTTTCTGCCACTGTATAGAAAGGTCTTGTATTAATCTCCACTGAAGTAATTAACAACTGAAGATGGACAGGCTATTTTTTATTTTTCTGAGGTCTTCACTGTCCAGAGGATTAAACCCAGGAATGTGATTATTCCACATTCAATTGCAATATATTGTTCTGCAGGTGAAGATAAGGGTAATAACATCTCTTTGTGTCTGTCTTGTCTAGGGTATTGTGTAGCATCTATAATGGCCTCGCTGTATTGCCTCTGGGCCATGCTGCCTCATCATTCAGGGTTAAGATCATCTCCAGAGGCACCGGGAAGGCTCCGTTATCGTCCTTTAAGCAGCGCTTTGCAGTCAAGCCTCTGCAGGCAGTGTGACCTATTCAACAGGTCTGCAACTCAGCACAGCTGGGGGAAGCTCTGCCTCTTCCCAGCTGCCAGGCCTTGGAGAATTCCTGTGCTTCTCTTTCCCGTCTTAATCTGGGTCATATTCCCTGTTTTTAGACCGTTAATGGCCGAAAACCCATGGCCACTGCTTGCTTGACCGGTGTCGTTTCTATTTCCCCTGTGCATAACTGGTATTCCTTCTGCCTTGCTCAGCTCTTTGGGAGAGAGATGGTCTCTTAGGGAACATCTGCAGGGAAAAGCCAGGTTTGAGTGCAAGAGGGATCAGCAAGCCTGGGGCTTGCCTTAACTGACTTTGCATAGAGAGCCTGAGGAGGTGCCAGGACTCTTCAGCACAAGTAGAAGGCCTGGGATCACAGGTCTCTTCTGAAGTTGGTAGCTGAAGTTCCCATTGCCATCTTGTTACTGCAGTGACTCAGGTGGTTCCCCTGTGCAACAGTCACCTTTTGTGCATCCCTTAGGAACAGTTTATGGACCTTTGGGAAGTGCGGAGCACTGGATATAAACTACTGATCTAAACCAACAAAGCTGTGCCCTATTGTAATAAGATAAGTAACAGATATTATCAGAGACTAGGAAAATACTATTCTTTTAGAATTGAAAGGAGAGGGATCACTTTGCAGAACACAGTGTCGTGAAGCTTTTGATATGACTGGGCTTTTTCATAAATCCTCAGAGCTCTCAGGATCATGGTTATTCATTCCTGGAGAGAAATAATGAGTAAAAGGGCATCGTTGAGAGCTCAAATGATCATAATGTTCACTCTGGAACATTAATGGAACTGTTGTGTAAAAGAAGGCGTTCCAGACAGCTGGAAATGCAGTTCCGAGTTCAGTTTGTTACAATGCCTGCCATTGCTTCAGCAATCACTGCCTGCAAAAGAATCCTACAGCAAGGATAGAGCAATCCCTGTCAGAACCCTGACAGATCCCTTCAGAACCCTGAAGGGGACTGTCTCTTTCCAAGTAACATGATGTGGTAATAAATGAACTGTGGAGCAGTGGCTTGGGCTTGGTTAAGGACATTGAAGATTGTAGAGCAGCTGAAATGCTCAGGACATTAGGAAACACTCTGTGACAAGAACTCTGTTCTTAAAAGGTCATTTCAGAACCTTCTCAAGGTTTCCTGGGATTTAAAAGGAAACAAAATCAATTGGGAAGTTAATTTCAATTTGCAGATCATATGTACATTTGTATCGACCTGTTTGTGTGGCTGGAAAGTGAATCTCAGATTCACCCTCAGAACCTAAGAGAGTCTCTATTCAGAAAAGATGAGGCTGTTCCTCGGAGAACTTGTATGATTTTAGCTCCTTGTAGTAGCAGGTTTGACCTCTGTTGTCATTTCCCTATCATGACACTTGATGTTAATGTTTTCCTGTAAGGTATTAAAACAAAAGATGTCCATTGGCAGGTGTAATTTATAGTGATTAATAATGCACAGCACTTTCATCATCTTTTGGGAAGGGCGGATGTACTCCTGCCATGTGTCAGCCTGTATTTAATCCTCCCAACGCTTCATAAGATGCAGGGGGTTGCTGGATACATGGGAAACCCCTTTCAAGCCATTGGGACTCGGAGCTGATGCAGCAGTTGGGGCAGAATCAGGACAGAATATTAGGGTCTGATCATCTGATCAGTGAACTTATCAAAGCTCTTTTGGCCTTTTGGTCCTGCTGCCTCTGATTGCAGTAAGAGGAGCCTCGCTGACTTTGGCAGGGTGAATTCTCCCACAGGGAGTAGGGATTAGGAGCTGTAACAAGCCCAAAGGGAAATCTAGAGCTTGTCGATGCTGTAGTGCTAGAATTGCAGATACTTCTAGGAATGCTTTAAATTCATCTCTGATCCCTCTTTTCGTGCCACTTTTAAAATGTGTATTTCCATTTGCAGGTTTTATAATTGCATAGTAAAGTGTCCTTGTGGATGAACCTTGAAGAAATCAGTAGGAGTAAAAGCAGTTGGGTGTTGCAGAAATTCTGTGGGGTTTGTTGCAATTACACTGCAATTCCATAGAGAAAGGGTTTCTTAGAGCTTTGTCCCAGCCATCCAGTAACTCCACAGTGGGACTAAAATTCCTTGCTAAGTGCATTATGGTAGTCTGTAGTTAAGATTCAGAGCTGCTGTAAATTGATTTCCACTGATGCCTGTGATGATTTATCTTAGCACAGACTATCACTGTGCAGAGAGTCTCATATTCTTGTGCCATTTTTCCTCTAGACTTTTCCAGAAGACAAATTTAGACACAAACGCTCCTTTAATATGGCTTCTGTTGCAAAGAGCCTGCACAAGATGTCCTGCACCAGCTGGTACCTGTGCAGAGGTGGCTAACAGCAACCCTGTGTGTCCACTGGCCAAGATACACCCAACTCAAGGGATATCTGAAAGGGGGCTCAGGCATTGGAACAGGCTGCCCAGGGCAGGGCTGGAGTCACCGTCCCTGCAAGGGTTCACACCCTGGGTAGCCGAGGCCTCAGTGCCAGGGGTTAGCGGTGCCTTGGCTGCAGCAGCCTTGCTGGTCCTGCAGTGGCTGCAGGCAGGAGCTGGGCTGCCTGGCCAGCCTTCCCTCCTCGCTTCCATTCCTTAATGTTTGGCAGGGAAGATTTGGCAGCGCTCGTTCTCTAGCACCTTCTAATTTTAGCCTGCTCAGCCTGCAGTAATGGACCTATGGGAGACAAAGTGCACCAACGTTGTCTAGAAATCCCATCAGTTCCCGCAGTCCCTTGGCAGGTGATGGCCCTGCTGGATGACTGTGGCTTTAGCAGAGGAAAGAACGAGCTTTAGTAAAAGCAAAGAAAGATGCAGGTGGACATCTTCGTATTTTCTGATTGTTCCTCACTTGTTCTCATCCCCACATTGTCCTTTAGGTCCAGCTCTTCTCCTTCCTTCCTGGTGACCTCCCGTCAAGCGTGTTTGTACAGCAGCTAATATCTGTTCCTTGTCTTTGTTTAGCTAGTTTGTAACTATATTGATCATTTAACAATTACTTATTTTGGCACCCTTTTAGCTCATTGCTAAAAGGAAAGAAAATTGGGCCATATTGGCAATTGGTGTAATGGAGCAGGAAGATACACCTGGGAACTCAGCTCTGCTTCCTCAGGTACACACTAGATCATCTGGAAGACTTGAAAATCTGGTGCTGTGTAGATGTTGAATATTAACAACCATGTTTTTCAGCCCTTTAATCTCTTTATTTTATTCTGTACTGCTTAGGTTCTTGCAACATGGTGATGGGAAGGAAAAGCTAAGTGTCAACTGAAGATTCGTTATTGCTTTCTGAACCTAGTCACTACTGGATTCAAGTTCTGGAATGTTTCCAGAGTTCAAGAACTGCTGTTCTGAATTAGCCCCGGTGCAGTAAGGATTGTCTTTTAAACCCAAGTATTTTAAATAGCTATTTTGAAGCAGATGAGAATAGCTTTAGAAATATTAGTGTGCTGATGGCATCGTCCCCTTAAAGGTGCTTCTGTTTCTTCTACCACTACTGCAGTTGCACAACTTTTAGCAGAATGTGGAGGAATGACCGCCCATGGTCAGGGAGGCGAGTCAGTGCTGGAGCTTTTGGGTTCCTGCACCCATGTCTGTGGTTGTTTCTTCATAACCACATTACTCCTGCCAGGGCAGCTGGACTTAGCACCTCTGACCAGCTACCCAAGAGCCTTGATGCTCTTTCTCAAGCCTTACGCGGTGTTTGCTTCCTCTCTGATGGCTCAAGACACTCTTTTGCCTAGCAAGCAGAGGTAAGAAACCACTAAGATCTAAAACTGAGGAGGAAGCTACCATTAAAGAGAGGAAAAAAGGAACAGTTGCACTGTCTAAATTTAGAAATGTGATGTAGAAGCTTTCTTCCATGTTCTGAGCAAAAACATGCTGAGGTTTCAAAACTTCTCCCAGCACAGATCAGAGAGGGGCAGGATAACTCCTTTAATATTATCTATTCTAATCATTAAAACAAAATAAAGCCCTGCAGGCTAATGAATGATTTTGCTACTGTCATAATGAGCCACTCTTTCATTTGCTGCTAATTGGATATTAACTGATTGGCAAATTAGTTACCTCAGTGTTGCCTGTTGCCTTACCTATACCCAGGAGAAGAATATTTACTCTTTTCCTTGTGACCTAATGTACAGAGAAGATCCTGATAGTCATCTGTCTGAGCAAATGTGGCCTTGATAATGATTTAGTGCAGTAATATACCAGAAGTTTTCACTACTTACAAGCTGTGCGTGGTGTGTGGCACAGGACTAGTTGGGCATGTAGCAATTACGTTTTGTGATGGGAGAAGTTTGCTGTTTGCTTTGTGTGATGTAAAATGGGCTCCTGAGGGAATAAGGTAAGTCTTTGTGGTCACTTAATTGTCTGTTAGAAGCTTCGAGCAGAATTGGGTTTGTGCTATTTAGAAGTTCTCCAAAAGATGCCTTGTACCTTTCCTTGACTGCTGTAAGAGGAAGTGGGGTAAGCAGATGTATTTTGAGTGGCAGCTCCACACTCTGGCCATGAACCCCATCTCTCTCCATTGCACTGGGGCAAGCACACTGTAAATAACAAGGCAATATTTATGCCATTTAATGCATTTCTTTCCTTGAAGCACCAGCTTAGGGAGAACAGGGACTGAGAAATTTAAGCCTCCAAGTGTGACTGAAACATTGAACGCGGAGTTTGCAACACTGGAGTAGTAAGGAATGGTCAGTGATGGGAGAAGACCACCGTGGCCGTGTGCTCCCATCCCAGATTGCGCTGGCACTAAAGCTTCAGGTTAGTGACTAGGGAAGGGGACTTCACTCCGGGCTGTGTTTTCTGGACAAGGAGGTGTGGGAAACGGCATTCCCAAAGCGTGCCAGAAGTGCTGGCACTGCAGAGGGCCGGGAGCGGCTTCAAACCTTGTTCCCCC
>NW_009935287.1:16683-24769 GCF_000696875.1 Nestor notabilis | reverse complement strand
CGGGCAGTGGTTGAGTCGTTACCATTCTGAAGGGAGAAGGGCCGGGAGTGAGGGCCCGGAGCCGGGGTGGGGTGGGCCTGTGGCATTGCGCCGCTGAACTCTGCAAAGAGATGCCGTAATTCCGCACAAGGTGAAATGTTCTCTGAACGTCTTCTCATCGTTTCAGGAGTCCCCGAAGTCTACCAAAAGCACCACAAAGGCTGGCAGCAGCGGTGGCGGGAAGGATGGCGGGGCAGAGAATTCAGAAGAGGTAAGGCTTTTTCCTTGGATGCAGCAGTGTGCATGAGGAGGAATGACATCTTTAGTTCTAGCTGCTCCACGCTGCTCTACCAGATAACATGTGTCACTGGGATTGTAAGGAAGCAGAGAAAACGGTAGCCAAGACTGAAGTTAAAATGAAGTTAGTTCGCCTTGGAACTTGTCCCAGAGGGAATGATGGCTATGGAAGACAAGATGAGTCTCATGCCCTACAGCCCTGCACAAAGAAGTTTGTCATGGAGCTGGTGGTGAGCGCTGCTCACAGAGGTGTGCAGAGGGTGACAGGTGGCTGCGGAGAGGAAAGAGCCACGGTTATCAAGAAGGAGGAAGCCTGACAGACGGGAGCATCTTCCTTGCTCCTGTCAGAGCAAAGCACAGTAAACTCTGTTGACACCTTGTGTCAGAGTGGGAGTTTATGAGGAGCAATAGAAAAGGAACATGTTCTTCTGAGGTGTTTTCTGGGGGAGTGATACTAGGAAGGAATGGGTAGGACACGTGAAAATATAGAGGTAAACTGCTGGAGATGAAATGGCTCTTTGACAGAACAGCCTTGTTGCTGAGCACATTACTCACAAGAAGGCACAGTCTGTATTCCCAGCTGTGCAGAGTCTCTTTCGCTCCCGGTTTCACGTTGCCAAGCTGGATGTGTTAGAATGGCCTCAGCAGAACGTGATAATGTGATAAGCTGTGCTTAGAATTAGCAAAATTCAGGTAAACTAGAACTTTTCTGGTAGATTTGAGTATGTGCTTGAAACCAGCATGGTTGTGGATTTTGAGACTTGGCTCTGAAGAGTGTGCCCAAGGGAGCACGCATGTGTGTGTGGGGTCATTTATTTATTAATACTACAATTTAGCAAATGAGCTGGGCCACTTCTGTGTCCATAGAAGCCTCTGTGCTCCAGTCTTGTCTAGAACACGTTGCACTTGTAGTGTGGAAGATGGGGGATAGGAGACATGCAAGGCTAATGAAGAGCAGGAAGAAACCTGTAGTTCAGTGGGGAGGTTGTCAAGAAAAGGTCATTTTAGAGTCTTCTTCAAAGCACATACCTGTGTTGCAGAGCCTCAGAAAACATCCCTGTTACCAGCCACTCGGTTTCAGGGTCCAAGCTGTGCTTATGCCCAACCTGCCACATGTCCAGCAAGAAATGAAAAGCTGAGTTCGCTTGCCTTGGAGCACGTAGCAGTTTTGCAGATCCTGTTTTTACTTCCCACCCTGATTTTGGCCTCTGCCCATCTTATTTTGTGTGTACAGCTGAAAACAGCTTGCTGGGAATGCTGTCTGCCAGCTCTGAGGAAGTGAGAGGACTCCTGTGCTGGCATCATGGGGTCAGGCTTACCTTCTATTTGTTTGGCACTCTTTGGCTGCTGAGCTCACAGCTCTGGGGAGAGGAAGGGAAGCCTAGGGCTTGCAATGCAAGGGTGATGGATAGCCCTCAGAGCAGAGCACTGATGTCCCCATCCAAATCAGCACTGTGCTGTGCTGCTGCTCTCCTGGTTACAAGTGGTGCAGTAAGAAAGGAAGAGTAGTGCAGGCTACAAGCTTCCTTCTGCGACCTGAGATGGCACGTAATGTCTGGTCATGCCTGGGCACAGGAGAGACTTAGAAGTGATGCGTCTAACCTTCCCTCCCACAAAACATATGCAGCCACTTCCTCATACTCCAAAGAAAATCCAGCCCTTCTTTAAGATGGAAAGCTGGGTCTCCTTTGATCATAGGAACAGAGAGCAGAGCAGAAAGGAGCCACCTCTGCAGTGTGCGCTGCCACTGGTCTCTTCTCCCTTTCCCTGTTGAGCCCGCAGTGAAGTTTGTTTTCTGTGGGTGCTTTCCTGTCTCTGGACTGCTCTGCTGCAGAATGGAAGAGAGCTCCTTGCTTGATAAGAAGAAATGTATGCCAGTTTGAATGCGATTTTCCTGCTCTTCAGGAAGAACAGAAAGGTATTTTGACTTTCACATTGGGGGACTGTGAAGAATTAGGTAATGTGTGCTGAGAGACTCCTTCCTTGTGTCAGAAGCAGGAGGTGGTTTGACTCATGAAGCACCAGGAGTGGTGTTGCCTGGTGGGGTTGATGGGCTGAGCCTGGATGCCTCTGATGCCATTGTGAGAGTTTTGTACCCTGTAAATTCCTCCATGGAGTTATGGTTGTTTGATTGCCTTTTTAAGGGTGAAACTTGTGTGCACCCAAGAGAATTGTCTTTTTTCTTCAGATCACAATAGGTGCTTAATGGGCTTGCAGGAGGAGAACAGCATTTGGGCAGCCCTTTTCCAGTATGCACCTTCCTCCCTGCTCCTTGGAGCCCTAATTTATCCTGGTCCAGAAAGCTGTGACTTGTTTTGCAGGCAAGTTGGCTGGCTGGTGGAATGAGTAGTTTGTTGAAGAGCAGCTCTGGTTTGACACACCTGAGCAAGTGCAGCAGACAAGGACCTCCTATGGGGATCTCCCTATGGCTGAGGGAGATGAAGAGGCTCGGAGCCAGTCCAGAAACCCTTAAGCATAGTGCTTTGTTCTCTGCACTGAAGGAACTTTTAGTGAAACTGATCTGGAAGGGCAGATATGTTCAAAAGCAGACGCATCCCCATGAGGGAAGGCAAGTGTTTTGAGTTCCCTCCTAGGTACAGGGGTATTGCATTGCTCTTTTAGATGCCCGTCTTAGGGGGAAGCTGTCTGAGGTGAAGAGCCAGCAGAGCTTGGCCAGCCGCTGACTTTGGAGGGGGCAACGTGGGGGGGCGGTTTACTCAGGAAGAGACAGGAGCAGGAGAGAAATCATGAGAGCAGGGAATGGGAGATAGAAAGGTTTGTTTAGTTCGTTCCCTTTGGAAAATAAGGAAAATATGAATGGAGGAATTTCTGAGTGGCTGTTTATAGGGGAAAAAAAAAAAAAAAAAAGAAATAATACCAGAGACCAAGGCAGCTTGAATGAGAGGATGAGAAAGAGTTACTTCTCCTGACCAAAAAGCCTGGGAGAGGCTGGGTGGGGAGGAGAGTTAATGACCTGGAAGTGGGAGCAGGGATTAGCAGCAGCAGTAAAGAGGAGTTGCTCTGCAGCCTGGAGGGCAGCTTGGAGCCTTGCTGATGAGATCTGCAGCTTTGAGAGAGGGTGCTTCTTTTCACTGAGCTGCTGTATTACGTGTTTTGCAGATATCTCCATGGGGCTTGTTACTGCGGTACCTGAAATTCATTATTCAGAGACAGGCGTTACAGTGTGTTGATGTTACTTGTGAGGCAGAGAGCTGGCTTTTAATAGGGAGCTGTGTAACAGCAGACAAAGAGAGCAGGTACTGACTTGAGGGATGGGAAGGGAAGAGTCATCTGAGGAGGAGGAGCTGAGAGCAGATCTGGGCTGAGGAGCTTAGCAAGCGGGGGATGCTCAAGGGACCAGTGAGGCAGAAGGGCTTTCCCAGTGGCAATGCACCCAGCTGTGGGAGGAGAGCCTGCAGAGGTGAGGTCATACGCGGGCAGGAGAGCAGTGCAGAGGCTGGCACAGCTCAGGCTGGCTGTGGGGGAAGAGGGTCTCTGTCCTTGGGAGCCCAGAGTGAAGAGAAATGGCACAGAGCAAGCCCAGGGCCTGGGGCTCATTGACATGTGCCGGCAAGTTCCTAGCAAGGGGAGGAGAGACGATGGGAACTGGTGGGGAGGAAGCACTGTGGAGCCAGGGAGCCTGTGCTTGGGGGTGTTTGAACGTGGTTGCAACTGGGGCTGTTGGCAGGAGTAGCTGCTCCACTGCAGCAGGTGAGGTGGGGCTGCTGCTCTGTTCTCTGGGCAGCTCCACACAGGAGAACACAAACCGTGTTCTCCCAAGCCTTGCCGTGATGGGGTGGGCCTGAGCCCTGCCTGTCGAGGGCACTGAGCCTCCTCAGGTAGGTGTGCTGCAGCCATGGAGTGGTCACCTGGTGCTGGTGTCAGGGATGCAGTCTGTGAGGTTGATAGCTGTGCATTAAGAGAAAAGCTTTCCGCTTTAGAAGTCTCCTGTGTTTTCAGGAGTGGAAACTTAAAAGAAGAAAGTGTCGGGGAAACTTAAAACAAACCTCTTTGGATTCCTGAGGCCAAGGTAGGAGTTGTTGAAGGCAGAAGGAGAGCAGGCCTGCCACAGGAAGCACTTCCTGAAAGCAAGTGTTCAGCTTGATGCCAGAAAGTCCGTATAGAAGCAACCTATCCTGAAACCTATTCTAAATGCCTCTGAGCACTGCAGCTCTCCCCCCATCACTGGATTTTCTCTACCAAACTCACTTGTGTGAATTTTGCGTGTTTATTTCTGTTTCTTAAATAGCTATGTAGCAGCTAGACCCGAAGCTGTGCTTTGTCTCTCTTCATGCCTTCAGCTGTTGAAGACTGTGGAAGCTGGTGGCAAGGAATTTTCTAGAGCCCTGATGAAGGCAGTGTGGCCACAGCCTGTTAGCCTGGAGTACACACACCATGGTCAGAAATCAGAAAATGGCTTTTCTGGGCGGGTGGGGAGTGCACAGGCATGTCCTGACAGCTCGGAGCACCCATGTGTCCTGGTTCCATCAGTGTTCCCCATGAGGCTACTGATGTATCTGCCATTTCCCTCTGTACTGTCTTTTTTCATAATTCAGATTTTGCCCTTATTCCCTGTGGAAGGAGACTGATGTAGAGGACTAGCCTTCCAAAAAGCATCTGGGCAATATTTGAGTGTCTCATGCAGCCCTGATACCCAAATATTCAGGGTCAGGAATGAACAACTCACTCTTGGAAGGTTGTCAACAAGGATTCAGCATAACTTCACTGAGCTGAGACCGCTGTTCAGGATATGTTGCCTCCAATTTGTAGTCTGGGCCTGCTTTGTCTGATAGACACGGCTGTTTTCATTACAACCTCATCTTGCTCCCTCTTCTCATTGTGGAACAGTGCTGCTTCATGAAAAGAATCAGATCAAATCTAAACTGAAGAGAGTTCAAATGTTATTTTCACTTCAAATCTTATTGGCTCTCTTGTTGGCTTGGAGTTGAGCATGAATCAGAACCCCTTAAGATTTCCTTCAAGCAGAGCCAGACCAGAATAAAATATTTCTGATTTCTGGTTCAGAGTAGGGGCTTGACAAAACAATTGGTGTTTTGTGGTAGGCACTGTTTTGCACAGGGAGTCTTTGCAATCTACAGATCAGGATCTGTAGAACAGTGTCTCCTTGTAGGCAGCTTTCCCTATTCCCACCTTGCTGTCTCTCTGCATGCTGTGGGTACAGTAACTCTTGCACTGTGGTGCTGTGCTTCACGCCTTTGGAAACCATCAGGCCTCAGTAAGGACTGTGCAGGGTAAGCTGCAGCTCAGCTGCTGCTCACAGGAGGAGACTGGCCATAGCTCATTTGGAGGAGAACTCTAATGAGCTTCTGCACTGCTGGTGCTCTCCCTCAAAATTGGTGTTCTCAAGGGGTGTGTTTGTATTGCTGTGCTTATGTGGCAGCTGGGAGTTCCTGGAGGAAGGGGGAGGTGATGTCCAAGGATTTCACCCACTTCTGCTCTCCATGCATTGCACCATCCCTGTTGTGTTCTAAACAGGTTCACTCTGCAACTCCTTGGCTTTGTGCACCAGTGGGAAGAATGTGGCAGAGCTGAGGAAGGGAACACTGCTGGGCTCACACAGCAGGGCCAGAGTAGGCTGAGTGCTGTCTGCAGCTGAGCTCTCTGCTGTAGGGTTCCTGGTGGGTTGTTGCCCTGTTCCACATTAAGTTTTCCCGTGAGTTGGGTCAGTTACTGAGCCATTGTGGCCCAAGTGGGACTGGAACCAGTAGAGCTTCTGCGAGGTCAGAACAGAGCTGAGCTGAGCAAACACTAGCTTGAGTTTCTGGTCACCTACTGAAAACAAGAAAGTGCCTCTGTAAGTGGGAGAGGAATGCTCAGGCAAAAAGTTTGTGTGGCTAAAAGGGCTGATGTGGAAAAAGCAAATGAAGCCCAGACATCAGCAAGGCTGAGACAAGGTGGAGATGGAGGGAGCAACCAGGTCAGGCTGGGAAAGCCTGAGGTTTGGGTATGGCCTTTGTGGTTTGTAGACTCCTGGTCTACGAGTGCAGCAGTGAGCTTAGTGGTGTTCACTGTTGCCTTCCCAGGGCCATCATGTCTGCTCTCTACTGCCTGCTGCTTTGCTTTTTCTAGGTGATTCCCTGCACAAGGATAAGGAGCAACTTGCTAGTTTTCAGAACTTCTTTGCTGTGTACTGTACAGGGATGCAATTGGGGGCAACAACACACTCAAATTACTGTTTCGGCCACAGAAAGTTCTCATTTCTGCTTTTTTTTGTGACAACAAGCTCCTCTGAACTTGTTGCAAGGCATGGATTTGCTGTCCATATCCCTGGCAGCCACTGTGCCACGAGGCTCTGGTGTCTCTGTGGTGCCTCACAGCCATGAGTAAAACTGATGTTCACTTTGCAGGTATGGTACAAATGCAACTAGCAGGTCTGGAGCCCTGCAGGAGCAGGTGAGATGCACCAAACTGTAAGTGCATCAGTGAAAAACATGCCTGGTTTCTTCGGTGCAAGATGCTGACGGTGTCTGATGGCTCTTAGCTGAAAGCTTATGGGTTGTTTTATTCTCTTCTCAGGAACAGCAGCAGCAGCAGCAGCAGCCACCAACTTCAAATAAGCGGCCCAGTAACAGCGCTCCCCCCCCAACCCAGCTGAATAAGATCAAGTACTCAGGGGGACCCCAGATAGTGAAGAAGGAGCGCAGGCACAGCTCTTCCCGCTTCAATCTGAGCAAAAACCGGGAACTCCAAAAGCTTCCAGCCCTTAAAGGTAAGGAAGCTGCCCAGTGGGGTTGACCTGCATGACAAGCAATGCCTGCTGCGGGCAGACTTTGGTGGTGTAACAGCTCTTGCCAAAGTGACCCTGGCAGCATCCTGCCAACAGTGCAGCCAGGATGATTCTGGGAAGGGTGCTTGGCTTGGCAGTGGGTAGAGGATCAATGCTGGATAACCTCAAAGGAAAGGAGGTTGCTCAATGTGAACTTCACTACTTACCTTCCCACTTGAACTGATTTAAATCCTTGTGTTTATATGTGCTTAGGATTGCCTCAGATTCTTCAGGAGGTTGTGTAGGATGGTGGTGAAGTGCAGAGACCCTTGTGCAGTCTCTTGGTTCTACATCCACCTGTTCCCTGGAGAGGACCAGGCCTCCTCCTCCTTGTGTTTCCATTGCAAATTGTGGTAGTGCTATTGAACTTGTCCACCTTCAGGCAATTACCCAGCATTAGCAGTTAGTCTACATAATGGTGCAATTAAACATGACTTAAGTGTGAACAAGGAGAAAGCATTTTCATCAGTCACTCAGTCAGACCCTTTCCTGACATTGCCCACAGAAACAGGCAGTTTCTGTGGGCAACGGTGAGCAACTGCCTTGCAGATCAGCAGCCACTTTCCAAGCAAGAGGTTAAGTTTGCCTAATTGGCCTTTGCAGTGCATAGTTCCCAGTGGCAACATATCAAAAAGAGAATGCTGTTAATGTAGGGCCTCTGCCACCTTGGCCCCTCTCTTCTGGGCTGCTCTCTGGGAAGAGGGTTAGCCTGCTTCCTTTGTTACTGTGGGGTGCAGGGCATGGGTGTCCCTGCTCTGTGATGGGAGCTAGTTCTTTCTCCAGTGTACGTTGTACTGGGACGGGATCAGTGCTTGTCAGATCAGAAACTGTTACCATGTTTGATATTGCCTTACAGGATAGTTGCTCCAGAGGCCTTGCAATCCCCCTGCCTCCACTGTCCCATCTCCATAGCAGGATAACACTGCCTCTCCCTCTTCCTCCACCAGCTCAAGGAGGACTGTGACAGGGGAGGGGAAATGCAGGACAGGGAGCAAACCACACTGATTCCTGGGCAAACCAGGA
>NW_009935287.1:0-16652 GCF_000696875.1 Nestor notabilis | reverse complement strand
ATTCCTGCTCTCTCTGACAGATGCTCCTCCACATGAACGAGAAGAGCTGTTCATCCAGAAGCTGCGGCAGTGCTGTGTGCTTTTCGACTTCATTTCTGACCCCCTCAGTGACCTGAAGTTCAAGGAGGTGAAGCGAGCAGGTCTCAACGAGATGGTGGAATACATCACACACAACCGTGATGTTGTCACTGAGGCCATCTATCCTGAAGCTGTTATCATGGTAGGGCATGATGCTACTACGTGTGTGTGTCTAAGAAATAGGGACTGTTCAGAAACTTAGGGAGGAGGAATGGATAAGGATTTGTTGGAGAGGAGTGTGACCCCAGTCCTACCCCTTCTTTATTATCTGCCCAGCCACCAGAAAGGAGAAGAAGCAGAGGGAGAAGGTGACACTGCCTGGTGTCAGGGGAGGTGGAAGCTCTTGTCTCTGGCACAGACTACACTTGCAGAGTTCATATGCAGACTGTAACCCTACAGCCTCTAGAGAGGGATCTGTTTGTGGGCACAGCTATGGCAGATCAGTCTGTTGCTCTGCAGTGAGGGATTAGCTATGGGGAGCACCATCATGAGGTGCAGGGCTGTTACTCACACACCTTTTCACTCCTCAGTTTTCAGTGAACCTCTTCCGGACGCTCCCACCATCATCCAATCCCACAGGCGCGGAGTTTGATCCTGAGGAAGATGAGCCTACACTAGAGGCTGCCTGGCCACACCTGCAGGTGAGGAGGAGCAGGAATAGAGATCTGGTGAATGTATCTCCAGGGAGTCAAGAGTCCATTTAGTGCTGGCGCCTGCAAGGGGTCCTGGTGTGGGGAATAGCAGAGGCCAGGCCTGACACCCATGGGTCAGAGGTGGCTTGTAGGCAATGCAGGCAGCAGAGGTGTCCTGGAAACAGGCTGATGACTGTGTGCCACCTTCACCTGCAGATGGCTGTAGTTCCACATGGCCCTGAGGTAGGCTGGGAGTGAACACTTGACAGAGAGAGGGAGTTGTGCTGTATTGTCTGTGTAAGAAGCAATTCCCAGCAGTGGTGATGTCCCTCCCGAAGGCTCTATCGTCTTCCTCTGGGCTTCAGTAGCATTGGAGACAGCACCCCTGTGTGCTTCAGTGATCCTCTCCTTGCACACCTCCATGGGAGGTACATGGAGGAAGAGGACTGCTTGGTGCCAAAGCAAAGCCTGTGCTTGCACCTGCTAACATCTCCTGTATGCTTGTGTAATTCAGTTGAATTAACTGGGGGCAAACATTTGACCAGAAAAGACAGGGAATCATAGAATCCCAGACTGGTTCGGGTTGGAAGGGACCTTAAAGCTCCTCCAGTTCCAACCCTTCCACTAGAGCAGGTTGCTCCAAGCCCCTGGAGCAGTTATGAGCCACCATCAGAGCAAGGGCAGCCAACCTGGTTCTTCAGAGTGGGGAAACAGGTTCCTGTGTTTTTTGTGCTCCCATTCAGGCTTCCGAGCCCTTCCCCACATCCTAAAGGAGAAGGAAATTATTTAAAACCTGAAGTAAACACTGGTGAGAGGACGGGGGGATTTCTGAGTGATCTTTTCTTCTCCCCATAGCTGGTGTATGAGTTCTTCCTCCGGTTCCTGGAATCACCTGATTTTCAACCAAACGTAGCCAAGAAATACATCGACCAGAAGTTTGTACTGTCTGTAAGTAGTGCTTGATGATGTGGGTTTTCTTTATCCCTTTGCTAGTCTTAAATGAGCAGCCAGAACTCCCTGTGCAGGGCAAGAGTGTGGGTGAGCTGTGGTCCCTCACTCATTGTCCAGGTGGAGGGGGGCACTGGGGCCTTGCAGGAGAAACCTGGGGGAAACCTGGGAGGTTTGTCGAGTGTGCAGACCATCACGGTGCTTCTGCTGGTTCCAGCCTGTGTTGCTGTTAGTTTTGTCCAGGCAGGCACCATGCAGACACTGACTGAATTTCTCTCCCCACAGCTGCTGGATCTCTTTGACAGTGAAGACCCCAGAGAGCGAGACTTCCTAAAGACTATTCTGCACAGGATCTACGGGAAGTTCCTGGGTCTGCGAGCGTATGTGAGGCGGCAGATCAACAATATATTTTACAGGTGAGATGTTTCTTAGTGTCACTGGCCTAGTGAATGAGTGGGACAATCAGTGAGAGAAATTTGGGGCACTAGGCTGTGTGTCTCTCTGATCCATGCTGTGATTAGCCAAGTGACTCAGTTATGTCACACTACTTTGGTAGGGACTGCATTCACCGGTGTTTAAGAGCAGTGAGGATGTGATATCACTGTCTTCAGTTCACCATAACACATGTTGGGACCTGTGAGCTTTAGCTGGTCTGTAGGCCATGAATTCATTTGCTTCTGTCTCTTACATCTTGCCCTGTTGTTGTGGAGTTCTCTTAATTTGCTAGGAAACTTCCCATCTCCAGTGTTTTTTCCTTCCTTTTGCTTATCAAACTGTATGCAGCATTCGGCAATGACCTCTCATTCTCTCTTCTCCTCTCTTTAGGTTCATCTATGAAACAGAGCACCACAATGGGATTGCAGAGCTGCTGGAGATCCTGGGAAGGTAAGGGCACTTTTGGAAGTCCCAGAGGGCCCATGAGTGTGCTGCATGAGCTGGCAGTGCCTTCCTTCAGCAGTCCTCACAGGAGCCAGCTCTTCCATGGGATGTCAGTCTGACAAAGCACAGAGTGAAAACACTCTCTCCAGCCTGTTAGTAAATGTGGTAGCCTTCTCCTCAGATGCAGTACTGGGAGCATGGGGGATTGCTCTGCCTCTCATACACACCAGGAAGAGACAGTTTACAGCTTATATGCCTTAATTATAGACATATTCATCATAATTCCATGAAATGCCCACCCATTTTCCTCATTGCATATGTAATTTGTGTAGATAAGGCCGCAGTGCAGGTGCTGTGGATTTGAGGAGTGGTCTCTGGGGGTTGTGATGGTCATTTGGGGAGAAATACCCCCACTCATTTTATACTTTTATGGAAATCTGTTAGTTAAGGACACTGGAATGTGTGTTTAGTCTTGCCAATTAACTGCATGTTCTTCTTTGGGCTAATTTATGACCCTGAGAGGCTTCTCTAGCAGGTTTCTTTCACAGCCATTTATCTATTTCTCGGGTAATAAACCTTATAGACAGGAGGAAGGCCTACATTGGTATTGGGAGAGAAATCTGGTCCTCTTGTTGCATGCCTGCCTTATCTTGAGAATCCCTGTAGCTTTGTCCCTAAGTCTCTGTACACAGTGAAATACTTGTTTAATTTGGTATCACTGTTCTATAAAGTAGAGACTCCTGCAGGTTGGGCCCCAGTGACCATACTTCTGGTGGGTGCTTTCTCCAAGTGACTGGTGAGAGCTAGGGCAAGCCACTTACTCTTTTGAGGTTAGAGATACTGTGTTCTGCTGGGTAAAGATTGTTAATGAGACTCTTGTTTCTTCTCAGTATAATCAATGGGTTTGCTTTGCCTCTGAAGGAAGAGCACAAGATGTTCCTCATCAGAGTCTTGTTACCGCTGCACAAGGTGAAGTCTCTCAGTGTCTACCACCCACAGGTGAGAAGTGCTTCAAGTTCTGTCTTTCAGAAGCTGTTGTTCAGGCTTGCCTATAGCTATTCTCTAATCTACAATAAGGTGACCTGCCTGGTTATGAGGGAATGGCTGTGGACATTGTGTATTTGGACTTAATTAAAGCATTCTCCTGGAGGAATTGGCAGCTCATGGCCTGGATAGATGGATTCTTCAGTTGGCTGGAAACTGGCTGGATGGTCAAGCCCAAAGAGTGGTGGTAAATGGCATCACATCTAGTTGGCGACCGGCCACTAGTGGTGTCCCTCAGGGCTTGGGAGGCCTCGGGGGGGACCTTATCATTCTCTAGAGCTACCTGAAAGGAGTTTGTGGTGAGATGGGGGTCAGTCTCTTCTCCCAAGGAACAAGGGACAGGACAATAGGAAGCAGTCTCAAGCTGCACCAGGGGAGGTTAAGACTGGATATTAGGAACAATTTCCTCCCCAAAGGGCAGTGAGGCATTGGAACAGGCTGCCCAGGGCAGTGGTGGAGTCACGATCCCTGGAAGTGTTCACACACTGTGTAGACGAGGCCCTCAGTGACATGGGTTAGTGGTGGCCTTGGCAGTGCTGGGGAATGGTTGGACTGAATGATCTTGAAGGTCTTTTCCAACCTGGTTGATTCAGCGATTGTGGATTCACTGGGCTGCGTGACTGTAGTGTACAAAGTGCTTGCTGTGAGATGGTTGGGGCTCTGCACTAATCCCTGTCTGCGATGGTTTATCCCAGCCTCGTGGTGCCTGGACCACACAAGTGTTTTTTGCCACTGGCTGATAGGAGGTATTTTGCCATTTCCTGCTAATTTAATGCTGTGGCCTGCTCTGCCTTTCTGTGATGGAATTTTGTGAAATACTGGGCCCTGCTGAAACGAGAGGTGAAATTCTGAGCTGCAGTCATCTCTGTGTGTGTGTCAGCTGTTAGTCACCACTGAGATATGAACAGAAATCCGTGTGCTGGGCTGCAAGACTGGTTTGGAGATTAATTTATTGCAATTTGGAATATATAATAGAAGAGAAGATCAGGTCTCGGGCTAGGAAGTGAAAAGTGTGGGTACTGAGCAGTGATGTCTGTTCTCCCAGCCTTGTTTTTATGCAGCAGGTCTTTGTGATAGTCAGGTTTGTCCCTTCCCCTGTGTGCAGCTGTGCTGGCATTTGAACGTATTAGCTGGGGACTGCTCTAGGTGGCTTCAGTTTTGTTCTTTATGCTGCACAAATGTCCTGAGCTGAGGCCCTGCCTGCTTGGGCTTAGAGCCTTCACTTGCCATCAGAACTGGATTCATTTGGAGCTGCAGCTGCACTCATCATGCACACTGTGGAGGGCATAATATGACTTCCAGCCTAAGGTGGTGGTGGCACTTTAGAGCTTCCTAAGTGTACCTGAGATTAATCTTGCCATATTTTCTTCCTACAGTTGGCATACTGTGTTGTACAGTTCTTGGAGAAAGACAGCAGCCTGACAGAGCCAGTGAGTAACCTCGCTCAACATTTGTGTGTCAGTCAAGCCCCAAAAAGCTTCTCTGCTTCTTTAGACTACAGCAAAGGTGAAAAAAGACTAAAGAAACAGAGAGTCAACTGGGTTGTTTACTGGGTTTGCCTGGTACCCTGTGGGCAGAAGGGGCCATGCTGCTCATGTGCAAGCCTGAAAGCTTCAGGAAGGTGGGCTATAATCTTCCTTTGTGCTTCAGATCTTGGTGTAGCAGAAGGAACACTGTACCAAGCTGTCCTTTCAGGGCAGAGCTTTCAGCTAGTGACAAATGCTGCAGAGACAAAACACATAGCCACATGATATCTGATGGAACCAGCATGAGCTTGTGGGGGCCCTGAAACAGTGATAGTTCGCTCCAGACTGCCAGAGTTGGCTGAAAAACTGTGGGGATGAGGTTAGGAACCTGGGACACAAAGGTCTGCTTAGGCAAGCCACTGTTCCTTGATGAATGCATTCTCCTCCCTGCTCTCACATCAGTTTGTTACCTCCACAGTATTAAGTCTCCTTATTGATGCATTGGCCTTCAGGATGCAGTGCTGGGAAACAGACAGTTCCAAAATGTGTGAGTAGTGTCGATGGGGAGCTCACATATTCCAGTTAGCAAAGACCTGCAGCCTTAACCAGGCTATGTGGCAGCTTGGTAGAGGGTGCAAGCAGGAGACAAGTGTTTCTCCACCCACTGCAGGCCAGGAAATGTCTTCTACAGCACTGAGCTTCACAGCCTCAAAACAGCAGATGGCCAAAGAACACATGCTTGTGTCACTGTAGCAGGGAGCACCAGAAAGTGTGAGTGTTCTCATGAGTAACACTAGCTGAGGTCGTTCTGTTCCCTGGCTGAAATATGCCTGCTCCTGGTGAGCCTGGCAGTGGTCTGTGGAAGCTGGTCAGCTGTTGCCAGCTTTCTGGCTCCTCAGCTCTAAGCAGTGCTGAAGCAGAGCTCCCAGCTTTTCCTTTAAATGTGGGTCCTCCATTTCCTGTGTTCCCAGAAGCCTGCTCTGAAATAAACTGCGTACAGTAGCTTCCTGATCATGCTGAGTACTTCCTATGGCTGACATCCAGCCCAAAGCCTCCTGCCAAAGCACTTACTGTAGGGTGAAGGAGAAGAGAGAAATCTGTCAATATTTCCAGGATTCATTTTTCAGCTTGTTCGAACAGTAAAGCCCCATAGCTTGTCACTGCTTTCTGGGTAATGGGTTAGTGGCCCCTGAATTGGAGACCCAGATCTGGTTCGGTGCTGTGGAAAGCAGTGGGATGACTCAGTTTCAGCGGGTGTTGTGTTAGGTCCCAACCAGACGTATCAAGGCTGTGTTGCCACAGGTTGTGTCCTGTTGAAGCATCCTGCTTGTGAAGACTTTGAATAAATGGAAGGAGGCCAGATCAACTCACTGGGTCCACACTCACTTAGAGTGGGTCTCCCAGAAGCTTGCTCAGCAAGGCTCGGCGTGGTAGCTCTGAGTGACTGCCAGGTGAGCAAGGCCTCAGATGTGCTCAGTAGTGGCAAAGGCAGACTCGACACACCTCACACCGCCTTAGCTGTAGGAGAAATTGTGTCTGAGTCACTGAAGCTGACTGGCAGACCTGAGTAATGACAAACACTGAGGGTACCGAACTTGTTGGCTGAGAAGCCTGGAGTTGGTGGAAGTGTAAAGCTCAAGATGTGTCTAATCTTGCTGTTGCATTGCCCACTATTGTCCCTCCACTGCTGTAAACTTCCTCTGGAGTCCTGGCTTCAGGATCAGGTTGCTGAAGTACATAGAATTTGAAAGAGCAGCTCCTGCCCCTCTTTGCAGCGTATTGAATAAGGATTCTTCAGAGACCTTCTCTGTAGTGTTTCCAATTTTATTATTTGCTCTCCACCATCAGCCAGCCCACCCTGGTTTGAGCCTTCCGTGTTAAGCTGTGTTTGGGGAAAAAAGTGGTTCTAAGCTTTGTACTTGTAGTACGGAATCATAGCTGCCTGGGCAGTGCTGCTGTCTTGGTGTAACATGGCAGAGTTTGGGCTTTTCTCTTCTTTCTTCCCTGGTAACCCTCCCTGACCTCCTGAGAAGGTCTCTTCTGTAATTTGCTCCCCTCTGATGTTGTGACCAGACCCTTAAAAATGTGTTTACAGCTGGTGTGAACTGTCAGCCTCTAACACTGTCTCTGTATCCTTCCCACTCAGGTGATTGTGGGCTTGCTGAAGTTCTGGCCTAAAACTCACAGTCCCAAGGAGGTGATGTTCCTGAATGAGCTGGAGGAGATCCTGGATGTGATTGAGCCATCTGAATTTGTGAAAGTCATGGAGCCCTTGTTCAGGCAGTTGGCCAAGTGTGTCTCCAGCCCACACTTCCAGGTGAGTCGCAGCTCAGGGAGGGGACAGGCCACTGGCTTGTAACCCACTTGGCATGCGAGGGTGACACCACAGCTTTTGGGCTTCTCTTTGTGGATCAGTGACACATGGAGGTGTGAGCAGGGTGAGTATTGGGGTGACAAGTGGTGGAAAGCAGTGAGAATCCTCACCACAACCACAGAGCAAGCTCATCCAAAGAGAAAACAAAGTGGATCAGTGGTGCCCCTCCTGCTGCTCTCTGCTATTCAGCACCATGTATTGCAGCAGGCTGGAGGTGGAGCAGAGGTGGTCTGCCTCCTGTTTTGGCTAGCAAAAGATAGAGGAGATCCAACCAGTGTCACCCTGTTGCAGTAAAACCAAACTGGCTGCAGTTTTGGAAGGAGGCCAACCAAAGAGCTGGTGTAGAGAAGGTATTTTGTGTTATTCTGGTGCTGGTTGTAAGGGGTGAGGTGTACTGAAGAAGTGCCGGAGTCTGCTTCTTCCTTGTTCTCACTGAAGGGGGCTGGCTGTAGTACCAGGCTAAAACAATCTCTGTGGCTGGTAGTCATAAGGTTTAAAATGTCAAGGGTGATAGGACCAGCAGTAGCTCCTAGCAGGTGTTCTTGGCTCACTGTTTTAGGTTGCCATGAAGAGTGCCCAGGAAGAAAATAGCTTGCTGGTGAAAAACAGGGCTGGCCCAGGTATGGCTGGGGTGTTAAATAGTGACATAGCCCTCTCCTGGAGTGCGTGTGACTGCACAGTGA
The DNA here is from genome assembly GCF_000696875.1 of Nestor notabilis. Lineage (NCBI taxonomy): Eukaryota > Metazoa > Chordata > Aves > Psittaciformes > Psittacidae > Nestor > Nestor notabilis. Next base: position 8,548 of record NW_009935287.1, on the reverse strand, counting down.
GGCAGACTGGTTTCAGCCTGTCTTTTGGTACAGAGAAGTACAGAATCATGTGTTTACAAGCCAAAAATGAGGTCAGCCTAGTGTATGTAAAAGATCACTGTTTCCTGGAAAGGACTGGGGAAGCCTGACGGAAACCAGCTGGACATGGCTTACTGGTGTGATGATGGGAACCAAAAGACTAACGTGACCTTTGGGTGTGGAAGGACTTACAGTAGGGAACTAAGGAGCTTGAATAAAGTAGGGTAAAGGCTGGAGGAGAGGCATCCTGTGCTTGATAGCAGCCCTCAGCTGCTGCCAGCTCTTTAAAAAACATGACTGAAAAACCCAGAGAAGGTGCAAACACTTCACAGCCTAAGAAACTTAACCCCAAAGGTGGCCCATATGGTCAGGCTGAACAGTCTCTGTGTCTGCAGTTTGTCTGAGAACAGAAATAGGAATTGGCTTCTTGGTAAGCCTGAACATCTTGGTGGGGAGAGTTTTCTCTGACCTGATTGTGTGTTAATCTAGCAGACAAAGGCTTAACAAGATCTAAAAGCCGAAGCCTCTTCCTAGGTTTTTAAGCCATTCTCAAGCTAGTGCTAAATTCAGGAAATTAGCCTGGTGATCTGCATTGCCCAGATTTGTGGTTAAATGTGAAGAATTGTGGTTGAATCTATCACTATGTGGAAACTTGTTAGACTTGTTTGTCTTGTAAGAGCAGGGTGGCTGCCCCAAGATTTTCCATGTTTTCACCCTTACAATCAGGGGGATGAATTGTGGGCCTTGAGACTGAAGCACACTCCAGAGCATAGAGAGACTGTTGTGGGGAAGGCCAGAGAGGAATGGAAGGAATGGAGCTTTACAGAGGACAGCCAAAGGAAACGAAGGAGAGCTAGTCTGAGCTGGGACATGGGGTGGGTGATGTTACTGTCCTCAAGTGTTGTGTAAAGGGTATTGGGAGCCGTCGGTGCTCCTCAGCTGGGTGGTGGCAAGCTCTGGTCTCAGCACTGCAGTTTCCCTGTGCACCACGGGTGTTACTGGAAGGAGCTTCTCCAAGTTTGGCTTTCTTTCCCACTGCAGGTGGCAGAGCGAGCACTGTACTACTGGAACAACGAATATATCATGAGCCTAATCAGCGATAACGCAGCCAAAATCCTTCCGATCATGTTTCCAGCACTCTACAAGAACTCCAAGAGTCACTGGAACAAGTAGGTCTTTCCACATCCCCTGGCACTTGCTGCCACGCGTACAGGATCTCTTGACCTACTACCAAGGGGTCAGTAGTATCAGCATGGAAGAGTGCCACTGCAGACCTCAGTGACCTGTTACTGCAAGGAGTCAGGACCTGCAATGATCTGCCTCAGGGCCATTGAGTCTAACCAGAGTTTGATGCCTGTATGTCACTAATGCTGCCAGTCTCTTGGAGGTGTGCAGTAGGTTTTTCAGCTGACTTCTGGCTGCTTGTTAACTAGGGATCACCCATATGTTCTCTGTGACCAGCAACCTTGGCTAATGTAGTGTCTGACTTCTTGAGTACAGGAAGAATGGAGAAAGCAGAACTAACCAGGCACATGTCCCATGTCAAATTATTGCCCTCTGTGTCTGATTCCTCAACACTGTTCTGTTTTGTGGTTCTCCCATCAACTGCTTTTCTTCTAGCTGCTTCTTCAGTTGATTCCTTACCTGGCTAATTCAAGTTGTAAAACTCACTTCCTTTTAATGAATTAACTATGAATACTCTATCCACAGCTGAGATCCTAAAATCTTCCAGCAAAAACTACAACAAGGAAAAAACAAAGTCATCCTCCCCTATTCTAGAGGATGGAAAAAATAAACAATAGTAAATCCTAGGGAGACTGGATGACTCCAGAGGTTAGGAGGATAGTGTGGTAGCAAAGACAGGGTTGCAGACAGGCACATGCATGCAGACACGTGGTGTGTGCGTGCACAGAGAGACACTCTCCCTCAGTGTTAATATCCCTTCTGATCAGAGTTCAGGAAAGGACTTTTATGTTCTTGTCTGAAACCCTTCTCTAGTTCTGTTTCCTTCTTGCCCCAGTCAAGATTCATGATTCTGCTGTTTCTATCTTTCCTTCTTGTCTCATTCCCGGTGATATGTCAGAAGTCCTGAAGGTGTTTTCCTCTTACTTCTCCTTGTTTTAGCCCTAGTCACATCTTTTGGGACAGGTTGAGTACTTCAGATTGTCCTCTTCTTTCTCATGGCTCCTCTACTCCAACATTTGGTCAGACAGCCTGCATAAATCCAGCAGGGCTGTAGCTCTCTTCCTTATTCCATCTGTAGAGCTGGTGAGGCACAGAGCTCCATCCCCTGAGTCTCTAATCTGTTGCCTCTGGGTCAGGTGTTTCAGAGACAGCTTCTTTGTCTTTATTCCCCATGAGACCCCTTGTCCCTCAGAGCTCACACACAGTGGGACCTATCTGTAAATCGCTGACAAAAGTCAGCTTTTCTATTCTGGTATTCTTTGTGCTGGTTCCCACCTCTACAAGGGCTGCTGAATGTTTGTGTTTCGGGCAGCTCAGTAACAAAGCTCATGACTGAATACTGGGCAGCCCAAAGAAGTCATTGTGTATATACAAAGTAAACTGTGGGAGGCACTAAAGCTAGGTTAGGTAAAGCCCTCTTGAGAACAGCCCTGAGCAGGTCTCTAGCATCCTTTCCAGTTTCGAAATACAAGAAATAAATGTGTATTTTTGCACTCATTAGTTTGGCCACAGTAGAGCAGACCTGCCCCAGTGGTGTTCTCCTTATTCTGTGTCTCTTTTTCCCTGTGCCATAATCTCTTCTGTCTTTGTGGAGGGGGTTTTCCCATGCTAAGAGCTGGGAATGTGTGAAAGCCTTTTGTCACATTGCTGTAGTATATGAGTTGCTGCTGCTGTTAGCTCTTGTCTTCACTACTGGTGCTATCTCAGGGCTGAGAACCTGGAGGATCCCACCATGACTTGTTCTCCTTTCCTCATTTCTTTGCAGGACAATCCATGGGCTGATATACAATGCACTGAAGCTGTTCATGGAGATGAACCAAAAGCTTTTTGATGATTGCACGCAGCAATACAAGGCAGAGAAGCAGAAGTGAGTAAGAGTTTCTTGCCAAGTAACTTGAGCTCATGCTGGAGTCTCCTTGGTGTACAGTAACAGATGGTAGATGCCAGTAGGCAGAGGGGAAATGGAAAAGTGGTGCAAATAATGCCGTCAAAAAGTAGGATTCCTCAGCAATAACTGTATGGAGGGATGAGAAAAGTAAAATGTGGGCCCTGATAATAGCCCCCTCCGTTCTGCTGGAGCAAGTAGTTTGGAAAAGACTGACAGAGTTTGCTGGGTCATGAGGAAATAAATTGCAGTGTAGAGGATACTCAGCTTTGCAGAAATGTTTATGCTCTTGCCAGTGGAATCCTGCTGTTTCAGAAACACTTTTCTGAAGAGCTTTGCTGCAGTGGGCATATTGCATCTTTCAATTTTCCAGTAATAAAGGTGAGAAAATACCTGGAATTTCAAAGAGCAAATGATGGGGATAAAAATCTGAGCTCAGCAAGTACCTGTACCATGATGCTGCAGAGAGGAAAAAACTCCACTTTTTCTGCTTCCTTGTGCTGGTTTTGGTGCCTTGGTGAGCTGAGACAGTTCAGTAAGCAAGAAGGAAACTTTTTTCTTTCCCTGAGTCTATCTTCTGCTGACTCAGTGACATAAAGCAGTGCTTCTCATTCCTGGATGAGCCAAGGCTGTCACAGGGGTGGCACTGGGCAGGACTAACCCTTCCTGGCAGTGGGGAGCTCTAGGATATGATCAGTTGTTCTGTGAAATACTAATAAATAAGAAAGCTAGGATATGAATGAGAGCTTGGGAATGGGTAACCTGCATGTGGAGAAATTCAGGTTTGTTAACATCTGAATTGGGAGTAGGCAAGATGTCTGGTTTTTTCCACTTATTCCAGGGCATTTGGGAAGCCCAAAAATGTCTGCACATCTATTTTAAGTCGCAGTGACAACACATTTACTGTGAAATCTACCTGGTTTTCCACTGGGAGTTTTTTCTACCTGTTTAGCTTCTACCCATGCTGACCTGCTGTGGATGACTGTTCCCAGCATTGGTGTGTGTCTCATGGAGGATTGTTCTAGAAAAGGTCAACAGAGCAGCTCAGAGCTGTCTAAGAAATAGATGGGTAGAGCTGCACTGTTTTCTGCTCGTGTTAGATTTTTTTTTTCTCTCTAGTGCCTCTCTGCCTAATTATGCTTCAGAAAACCTTGTTTTTATCAAGGATATACATTTTGCTCTCCTATATAACCAAATTTGGTAAGATGTCAATTGCAGATAGAATTAGGAGTCTCCGAAGGACAGAGCAGCCTTTCCCCTCGCCTGTACTTTCCTGCTGTCTCTTGCTTTTCCTGTGAGTGAAAGCTGCACTTTCCCCAGGAGTTCACACTTGTGCTTTCTCTCTCCCTCTGCAGGGGAAGGTTCAGGATGAAGGAACGAGAAGAAATGTGGCAGAAAATAGAGGAGCTGGCCCGGCTGAACCCCCAGGTGGGTAACAGCAGGGCCTAAGATGAATGAGACAAGAGTGGGGGGTCTTGACCTACTTTCTCAGCTCATGAAAGCAGGCTCTAGCAGCTGATCTCAGTCTTGTGCACACAACTGCAGTGGTGGTCCCTCCCTCCCAAAGCCCAGGGTTTTGGGGGTGCTGGTTGTGTTTTACCAGCCTGGCCCTCTGCAGCACTGACTGCAGTAAAGCCTTATAGGGAGCAGGTACATGTTTAGATGTTGATGGAGTCCTCTCTCAGCTGTGGCTGTACACACGTTGTGCCATGGCTCCTGCACTGGGTAGGAGAAGATGCTCCTTTCCTGTCTGTAAACCTACTGCTACCTTTGTGGGTGCCAAAGTAGTATGCTGTGCTGTGTTAAGATGCTGAGGGATAAGGCTTGGTGTTGGGTGGCGTGTTGATTCTCCAGCTGTCTGTGTTGTCTGCAGTACCCCATGTATTACGCACCTCCACCATTGCCTCCTGTCTGCTGTATGGAAACGGAGACCCCAACTGCAGAGGACATACAGCTACTGAAGAAAACGGTGGAGACAGAAGCTGTGCAGGTGTGTAGGTGACATGGGGCCTTCTACAGCTACTCTCAGTACATCAACATAGTCAATCCAGGGTCCAGTTTCCCAGTGTTCTGAGGGGAAATGCCCCAACTCTCATCCCTCATCTTTAGAGATCAACCTGTAGTCTGAAGAGTGGGGTTTATCTAACCTTCCCACTCTGGAAAAAGTGCAAGTGGGATTTTTCTATGCCCTTTTGGTCTGTGTTTGGCTCTCAGCCTGTTCCACAGCATGCTGTGGTGGCACCCAGCATAGGCCAGAGCAGTTGGGGGCAGGGGATAGGGAGGCTGGAGGTGTGGAGGAGTTGGCTGCTGATCCCCGATTCCTTTGGTTTGTCTGCAGATGCTGAAAGACATTAAGAAGGATAAAGTTTTGCTGCGCCGGAAATCTGAGCTTCCTCAGGACGTCTACACTATAAAAGCCCTGGAGGCCCACAAGAGAGCAGAAGAGTTCCTCACCTCAAGCCAGGAGGCAATCTGACAGGCTCAGGAGCTGGCTCGGGAAGCTCTGCCCCATCCCTTTCCCGCAGGGGTCACGGAAACACACTCAGTTCTCATGTATAACTAAGGAATGAACATGGTGAGCTGTGCCTGTCCTCCACTCCATCCGCATCCCTCCAGGGTAGAGCTGGGTTTACGTTATAACTTGTATCTTACCACTGTCATGTCCTTCTGCTTTTCCTCCTTCCTTCTGCTTTTCCACCTTGGGTGTGTGTGCGTGAAGGGAGCCTGCCTGCCCTGCCATTGTGTCAGCCTGGGTAGGAGCTGCTCCATTCCCAGCTGCCACCTGATCCTTGCTCTGCCTGGGAGCCAGACCCTGCTGCCCTGGCTCTGCGTTGGCCAGAGGTGATCGCTGCTGCGATCCCCAAGTGCCAAGGCACTGCCATGCCTGCTCCATGCTGCCCGTGCAGCCGAGCCCTGCCATGCTCAGGGGTCAAGATGAGCATGGGGCAGAGTTTGGGGGGGCTCTGTTGCCTCTCTGCCATGCCTTGGGGTGCAGCTCTGCAGCTGGAGGGTCGTACATATACCAGAGATGTTTGCTTCCACCTTTCTTTTGCTTCAAGCCCCTTGTTCTGTTCCCCTGTCAGTGGAGTGGGGGTTCAGTGCTTTGCCACCCCTAGTAAAGCTGGGTGCAAGCACTACATACTATTGCAGCCCTCCCTTTAGAGCATCCTAAGAAGCTCTCCTGTGGGAAAGTGAATTCCTTCAGCTGTTTGTGTTGGTCCGTACTGACTTGTCTCCATCACGGTGTCTTGGGTTAATTGTGGGCCCAGAATTAGCTTCCTGCTTTGTAGCAGATGTCAGCCACTGACTTTGCTTTCTTCCTCTACCTGCTCAATTAAAATACTCCTGTAGCTCTCCCTTTATTGCTATAGTCCATCCTTTGCTCTGCAGTGGCCAGGGTTTCTAGGAAGCTTGTGCTGCTAAAGTAACTTCTGCAAGCTAGTGGAAGCAATGGATACACATCATGGGGCCAGGCTGAGTTTCTGAGTATTCAGTTGTCTCCTCTTTGTGATCAATGGCTTGGTGCTACTGCTGTACTGCTTCCATGGGTGCTCTGACCAAGGTCCCCCTTGCCCTGTCACTCTGGCACCTGCTGTGGCAAGAGGCCCTTGTTATCATATGGTGCATCAGGGACTTGTTGTGCTAATTTAGCCTTTAGAGCACACTTGGGTGCTACTGTGATCCAGCTTTCTCCCTTTTTTTTTTTTTTTTGGTGCAGATTCAGTGCCAGGCCAAGGTGCCACCTTAGAGGGGCCAGCTTGTGATAGCAAAGGGAGTCTTCCTCGCTTCTAACCTGCTGCGGCTGCTTTCTTGACACGTCAGCTTAAGTGGGCTTGCAATAGCTTATGGGGTCAGTGCTGGTCTGATGCTGCTCTGAAGCATCATGGGATGTTGCAGAAGGTCCTGGTGTATCTTCTTGTCCTCACCAGTAAACCACTCGCAGGTCAGAGGTTCGTCCCCTCTAATCTTACTGCTGGTGTGGAGCACATCTTTCCTCTAACCCAACCAAAGCTGGTTTTCCCCCATGCATCCTGCACCCCCTGCCCTGTTTGGCTCTCAGTTCCCCACAGTGAACATGCCACCACCTCTTGGGAGCAGCTGGCGAGCACAAGGACATGGAGATCACCCTCAGCCACGCAGGACCCCACCTCCCCTCCGCTTTGTGCAACGGGCCAGTTCATCAGGAGACTTACCAAACACCTCAGGGAGGTTATTACTTATTTTGAACATTAGTTCAAGCTCATGGTCAGCTGCCAATCAATTACCTCATGCCTGGCACAGCATGTAGACATGCTCTGGGTGATGCTGGATGGTGCACAGGAGCGGCAGGCATTGCGGGGCACAGCAGGGACGGGGACTGCTGAGAGTTCCCTGCAGCAGGGCTCGGGCTGGGCAGGTTTCCTCCCGGTGCAGTACAGGCTTTCCAAATCTGTGTGCTTTGCCTTGCGTTAGAAGCCACCACCTCCTTTCCTGTGGAGCCTGCGTGCTGCTAGGCAGCAGCTGCTCTTTTTCCTACCTGCAGAAGGACCAGAGCTGTGGTGCACAAAGGCTGTCACTGTCCTACTGATGGTCTGTCCCTGCTGGCAGCCCCTGAGTGTGGCCAGAGGAGTGGGCCGTGGCAGGACTGGAACACGTCCCGGCTACATGCTGTACAGCTTCGATGTTCTCATAGCTTTGTGTGTCTAGTTCTGGGTCAGGGGACTTCTGCTTATCACCATTAGTTTCCTGCCTATTCATTCCAGTGTTCTGGACACCTAAGGGGACCATGTGAGAAGGGGTGGAGCGTGTTCGCCCTCCCCACCACGTGTACTGCTCTGCGCAGACCTGTGTCTGCCACGCTGCGGCTGCCCCGTGCTCAACCATTGGGTTCTAGCATTAGTGCTGCTCATCTCTGCCTCTGCCTCTCCCCACGTCAGTCAAATGGACAGAACTGGAGCTGCCTCTTCCACTTCACCTGGCTCCCTCCTCCCAAGGGAACAAGCAAAACTAACTACTGCATCCACCCCCTGGACACAAGTATTAAGCTGCTTACAGTTCATATGTACATATGGTGTACTTTATTTTCAGTAGAGCATTACATAGTATGAAAGTGTTGGATTTTGTACAGATGTCCCTGTATGTACAGAACTAAATAAAACTGATCTCTTGGAAAGACAACATTGGACTCCACCTCTGGTATTCCAACACACAGCCCCTGGCCTGGAGGGAGAGGCTCTAAGTGCGGAGAGGGACTTCCAAATCCAGTGTTTGTCCCGAGGAAGTCTGGGCAAAGCCAGCCAACCCCCATCCCTCCTCACATACACACAAAGGTACAGAAACGTATGGCCAAGCTCCTTGCAGGCAAAGGAAGCCAACACAAGGACATCACAGCAACTTACGTGCCAGCCAGAACCAGGAAAGAAGAGCAGGAAGGGAAGTTGGACAACATCAGTGGGACAACCTGGGAGGTGGATGCTGGCC
>NW_009935286.1:0-240 GCF_000696875.1 Nestor notabilis | reverse complement strand
TCCCCGAGCCCACCACCGTCGCCGGGAAACGGAAGACCACGCAGGAGGAGCATCTGCCTGCTGGTGCCTTGGGATAATGAACCACTGGTGCTGGTACGTCGCTGTCTCGCAGCCTCTTTTGCCCTCCTCTGGGGGCAGAATGTGCTCAGTGCAGTTCCTGCAGGGCTGGGGGCAGGCTGACCTGCCTGCCTTGGGGCAGGGGGTCCCGTCCTTGGCTGAGTGGAAGCGATGCTCTCCCCT
>NW_009935285.1:88377-100220 GCF_000696875.1 Nestor notabilis | reverse complement strand
GGTTGCTCCAAGCCCCATCCAGCCTAGCCTTGAACATGAATGAGGTGAAAGAACTTGTGTTGTTTGAGTAAGCATTTATTTCATGGACTGAACAGTTGAAGGACACTTTATTCTCATTTTGTTCTTGTTTTCTGCAGCTACAAGGTTTAGAAATACTTATTTATATTCAATACAGCTCTTAAGTCCAGCTTCTGAGCTTGAGGTGAAACATTTAAGCCTCTGGTTAAACAGATCTTGAGAGTAGAGCTTGCACCAGAAATGGCTTGTCTGTGATTTTGGGGAGAAGTAGAGATGTGACCTACCCAACTATTTCACCAAGCTGAAGAGGCAATTCCGTGTGGCAGTTTTAATTGCTCCAGGCTTTCTTTTTGTCCTTCAGGTCTTCAGTTCTTTGATTTTTCATCACATTGGCAATGGTGGTTTTCTGTCTTGTCATTCGTGCCTTTTGGCTACAAGAAGATGGGAACCCTGATCGTGGCCAAAGCAAAGAAATACTTGGTTTTCTACTTCTGGTCCCCACCTTCCTGCAGTTGCTTTTATCTTGATTCCTTGGAGAGGAAGGGGAAAATGGTGAGGTTTTACTTTCCTCTAAGGCACCAGCTAGCTGTGGGACCATGGGCTGGTGAGCTCCAGGATCTGGTTCTCTGTCTCTGAATTCTGAGGTCTTAAACGCAGATGAGAATGGTTTGAGTGGTTGGCTCCCCTCCATATGACATGAGCCATGAAAATTTCATATTTCTCACCAAACTGTGATTTCCTCCTGTTGGGAAAACTGGAGCATCTATAAAAAGGGTTGATATGGGAAGAATCATAGAATATTTTGGGTTAGAAGGGACCTTCAAAGCTCATCTAGTCCACCCCCCCTGCAATGAGCAGGGACATCTTCATCTAGATCAAGTTGTCTGGAACCACATCCAGCCTGGCCTTGAATGTCTCTGGGGATGGCGCATCCACCACGTCTCTGGGCAAGAAGTTGGCTTCTGGTTTAGACAGAGTGAGGTGATGCTCATCTCCAGACTTCTTATCCATTGGATTCAGCTCCATCTCTGCAAGCTGCTGTGAGTGCTCTTTTGGGATGGAAACTCCTCCTTTTGCTAGCATGGCCTCACTGTTTGTCATTCCAGGTCAGGGGCTGGGAAAAGCAATAGTCAGTTAAAGCTTTATTAGATGTAGCTCGTAATGCTCTGAAAGGAGCCAGCCAAGCAAAGGCCACTAATAAAGGCCCTTTGTGAAGGTATTTAATAAATTAACACTGTGCTGTGGCAGGGAGGAGATTACAAAAGCCAGGCTCGTTAATCAGTGTATTTACCCTCTCCAAACGCCCCGGCCATGCAGCTCCCTAATCTTTACCCACCGGATCTGTTGGGAAGTGTGCGGGGACGGGAAGTGCCTCCATAGGTCATGCCTGGGCCATGGCACTGAGGACACGCCAAGACAAACATGGGTTGTGATGGTCATTGCTCTCATCACTGGAGCCCCTCATTAAGCAGGGATGGTCCTTAGTGCGGGTACCACCATCGTGAACATGGGATGATGCTGAAGGAGTGAGATTCCATCATCCCAACCCCGCTCATCTTCCGATATCTTTATTTTCCTAACCCCCTGTACACCAGCCTGGATGTGCTGCCGGGCTCCAACATTAGAGGGCATCTCCTCCTCATGCTTCCTTATTTCTTCTTTTTGGTGTGTTTTGTTTTAGTGCAGCTTAATCTATCGGGCTGTCTTTAAAAAAGCAAATAGAGCATTTGACCTGCTGTGCAAATTAGCCATATGGTGAAGTGTAATATCCCGCTGACCCTCATTACCGTGTGGTATGAAAAGCTCTCCCCTTTTCACATGCAAGCATATTAAAGTGGCCTTTTCAGCATTTTCTTCCATATAAAACTGTCTTCACTCCTGTGGCCAAGCAGTTAAAAGGGAACTCCAGCTGCAGCCAGGAGGCTGAAATTAAAGGCTTTACCCTTGTCTAAATGGAAAATAGATATTGCTTCCTATAGACAGGACTGGGGAACAATGCTGTGCTGCCGGCTCTGGCAGTGGGACTGGGGGGGTAATGGCCTTATTTGCTGGGAGGAAGGAGCCCGCCTCGTTTGAGAGAGGAGGTGTTGGGCATCTGCCTTGGAGGAAGGGGGAAAAATGGGGAAATCTTACCTATTTTCCTCTATAGTTAACTATTTCCTGACCAAGGCAGTGCGAAGCAGTGAGAAGCTGTGCCAGGACCTGCTGCAGGACCCCAGCTTTTCCCTAGGAAAAGCAGCAGCTCTTGGGCATCAGAGCTAAAGAAAAGCCATGTGCATCTTCACCTTGGTACCTTCCTCAACCCAGGTGCATTGATGCTCATATGTTCCTGGTTTGCCTGACCGAGGGTGGCTGGGAACTCACCTGGGCTCCTGGTGCCCTGTCCAGAGGGATCAGGGTAGTGTTTTACTGTGAGGGTGCTGAGGCGCTGGCACAGGGTGCCCAGAGAAGCTGTGGCTGGCCCCTCCCCGGGAACGTGGCCAAGACAGGTGAAGGCCAGGTTGGACCCAGGGGCTTGGAGCAACCTGCTCTAGTGGAAGGTTGGAAAGAACCTTAAGATTATCCAGTTCCAACCCCCTGTCATGGGCAGGGGCACCTTCCACTAGAGCAGGTTGCTCCAAGATCTGTCCAATCTGGCCTTGAACACTGCCAGGGATGGAGCAGACAGGGATGGTGAAGATGTTCCTGGCCAGGTCAAGGTGGAGCTGTTACTGTTCTCCTCTTCGATATGCTCTCTGAGCCGTGGAGGACACGTTGGGGTGAGCATGCACAGCTCTGCAGCCCTTACGGGGAGAGGCTCACCTCCGGAGCAGAGCTTGCCACGCTTCTCCTCTCTTCCCCCCACGCAGTTTTCTGGTTGGCTTTATCTTTCTGTTTTTGGTATCAAGATGGTGTTTACAGTCAACAAGAGGTTCCACAGGGCTGAGCAAGAGCCGCCTTTTTGATCCTGATTCAGCAAAACACAGGCTCCGTGCTGAGCACCTGCATCCCTGTGCCTCCGTGGTGTTATTTGGGAATATTTACATTTTACAAGTTCAGCATCTGCTTAAGAGTTGGACTTCTTTGTGTTTCATTAGTGGCTCCTGGTGTCCTCTTACCTTGAGACATCTTCAGGGCATGTTAAACTTATTTTCTAAGCTCCTTTTCTTACAACTTATTTCTACGTAGCGTATGAGCTCCTGCTGGTTCCTTTAAGTCCAGGACGATCATCCCTCCTTATAACCAACTACCTCTTTTAGGTAATTTGGGATAACAAAGTGGTTATCTGTAGGATTTTAGAACTTCTGTGCTGCTTTCAACAAGGCAGGTCCCGTCCAAACTGCTGCTCTGTGCTGCTGAGCTGTCAGGGCAGGGGTTGCACATGTGGGTCTGGTTTTGGGTAAGGCCAAACCTCTGAAACTCTGGGGTTACAGAGGGGAGCAGAAGTGGGATCCAGGTTTGAGCAAGAGTCTCTTTGGTGTTGATATGATGCCAAGTGTTGTTTGGCACTTGTAGGCAAATCAAAATGAAACACTACCTGTAGGGGCCATTTGAGCCAGGTGAGGGGTGACACATCACAGCATTGCTGCTCAGTGACCTGGGGGGAAAGGAATAGGCTGTTTCTTGTTGAAATGAGGCTGAACTGTGACTATAAACCCCCCTTAAAATGGGACTTTGGGCCCCAGTTCTGGCCCTTCCTACTCACAGAACCTGACACATGGGAAATGGCTGGTGATCAGGACATTTGGAGCCCAGGTTAGGAAATAAGCTTACATAAAATACCTGGAGACTTCAAAATCTCTGTGTAGGCTGGTTGTAGAGCATGTTTCTCACAGGACAGGGTCATCTCAGGAGGTCTCTAGTCCAACTTCCTGCTCAGAGCAAGTCAGTTGTAAGACCAGACCAGGTTTCTCAGGGCTTTATCCAGTCTGATAGTGAAAGCCTCCGTGGATGGAGACTATAAAACACCTTTGGGGAACTCTTTCCACTGCTTGACTGTTCTGGTTGTGAAAAGGTTTTTCATTACAACCAGTCAAAATTACTCTATTTCATTTGTACCCATTGTCTCTTCTCCTGCTGTGCATCACTGATTCCATCTTCTTAGTGTCCTTAGTCCTTATCTTAGATATTAGGCTTAGTTCCCCAGGTATTTTTGGCTGCTTTTTCCTGTGAGGATGAGCTGCTCTTTCATTTTCAGGTTGCTGTCTACCAAAACTTACAGTCTTTATCCACAGAGATGCTCCCAAAGAAGTGGTCCTCGGTCTGTGTCATTGCAAGGGGTTCAGGGGTTCTTCCTTTTCATATGTGATATTTGGCATTTGTCCTTACTGAATTTCATCATGTTCATGTTGGCCCATTCCTCCAGCCTGCCAAGACCCTTCCAATGTGGTAGTCTTGCCTTCTAGTCTACTGACTTTCCCCCAGTTTGGGGTCATGTGCAAAGTGGATGAAACTACATCCATCACCTCTTCCAGGTCATTGACAAACACATTAAGTGAGGTAGGTCCCAGAACCCCTGGTGTCATCCTCCACTTGTTATGGGCCTCCATGTAGAGCATGACCTGTTAACCCACAACCCCCTGAACCCAACCATCCAATCAGGAACAGATGGGTTGTAACCAGGTACCCCCTGAGATGATCAGCCATTCACTTAGGTACAAGGTTTTGGATTTTGGGAACTGCACAGTGAATTGTCTATGAGAAGGAAGAGCCATTTAAAGGCAGACTTTCATAGATGTAGACTGATCTGCTTCTTGGAAACAAGAATACGGATGAAGACAGGCTGAGAGAGCTGGGCTGGGGCAGCTGGAGAAGAGAAGGCTCCTGAAGGGGACACCTTAGAGCAGCTCCAGGGCCTAAAGGGGCTCCAGGAGACCTGGAGAGGGGCTTTGGACAAGGGATGGAGGGACAGGACAAGGGGAATGGCTTGAACCTGCCAGAGGGGAGACTGAGATGAGCTCTTGGGCAGAAGCTGTTCCCTGTGAGGGTGCTGAGGCGCTGGCACAGGGTGCCCAGAGAAGCTGTGGCTGCCCCATCCCTGGCAGTGCTCAAGGGCAGGTTGGACACAGGGGCTTGGAGCAACCTGCTCCAGTGGAAGGTGTCCCTGCCCGGGGCAGGGGTTGGAGCTGGAGGAGCTTTAAGGTCTCTTCAACCAAAACCATTCCATGGTTCTATGGTTTTTAGGACATGGACTAATAATGTTGCAAGTACTAAGTGTTTGAGGTTGCTCACGCAATAACGTCCCCATGGGAGTGATGGGTTACTGGTGGCACATGTTACCCAGTTTGTGCAACTAGTGAGCTATCATTACACGAAATACACAGATTGCATTTCTGCTGCCAGGTAAGCAGCTATTTAGTCATCCAAAATACTGTCATCTACATATTCTGCATCCAAAAAGTCTGATTTTACTGGACATTTTGAGGACATCAGGATAAAACTTACAGTAAGTTTCCCCCTCTGTAATTCACACATAGCTTTGCTCTCAGCTCTCTGCCGCTCCTGAATTATGAAACTTTTGGGGTTTTTTTCAGCTGCTGGTTTTGCATTCTTGTGATGATACTCTGTTTCCCTTATGTGGTGTTCATCCGTGAGCTTAATTGTCTGCCTTTCATTGCCAACTCTGTGAACTCCTGAAGCTCATTTGAGAAGGAAAGTTCAGCCCAGTAATTTTGAAGAGATGAGGCATTATTGAGGGTTTTTCCTGGACCATGATTGCAATAAATGTCTCGTTTGGAAACGTGGCTTTGGGTTCTTTCCACTCCTTAAAGATGGAGAATTGGGTGAAACCACCCTAGGAAAGGGACCTGCTTCTCCTCTCCCCACCATGACTACTTGTTTTCCCCATGTTTTATGCGATAAGCCCACAAGAAACCCAGAAGGAGCAAGGATGCTGCCTCTTTAATGATATATATTAGCAGCATCTTGCTTCTGCAGGAGGCCAGTGGTGGATTTGAAGTCCATGAGAGGCTGGGGGGAGTTGCTCCTCAGTAGTCTTTCCCATGTTCTCAGATGTGCCATGTGCCCCTTGAGATCTGCATCAGCATCATGGGTTTTGATGAAAGAAAACCACCTCGCAGATGCAATGCATCTTTTTAGGCTAAAATAGCTGCTTTTAGGAGTGAAGGAAAGAAAAAAGTTGGACTGTTTCTCACCAAGGGGACATGGAGAGTCACTCCTGCCTGTGCTGTGGTGGCTGATAGACGAGGCTGAGCCTGGACAGCCTGAGCGGCTCAGTGATGCCCTCAAGGCCACTTCTTATGACACCTCATGTACAGCATTTAGGTCCCAAAATACCGTGTTTGAAAACTGGAGGTAAGGATGGGGTTGGTTGAATGTGAAACACCACCAGGCACAGGGCTGGGAGAGGAGAACAGGGTTGAGCTAAAAATACTACATGGTGCTTCAGATGAGTAGTCTATAAAACACTGGGTCTTTTGGTGTGTTCTGGATACTTTTTTAGTTTCTTTCTATTCGTCTGTTTTCTGCTTTGGGGATTTTTTTTACCCAGAGTTAAACATTATTAAAACATATATGTACAGAGGAGTAACATTATCTGAAGATCTGATAAATCGAGAAGTCTTAAATAGGGTCAAATGTGAGAAATGGGGTGGTCTAAGCTAAAACTGCCACCAAGGGGAAGAAAGACTTCCCATTTTGGGGAGAATGTAATATGTGAGTGACCAAAAGGTCTAGGGAGGTGGTAGAGGAATACACTTGAGAGAAAAGGATGAAGTTGTGCACCAGAGAATGAGGATAGTGTCAAGAGGGATTTTGTGGGAAGGAAAGTTTTTCATTGAATTAGCTTCTTATCAAGAGTCCCTAATTCCTGGAGCAGTCAAAAAAGGCTTGAGAAAGAAAATACAGGGAACAGTGTGTTGGGAGGGAGATGGTTTTGGTCAAATTGGCAGGTCTCTAGGCCAATTTTAGGGAAACTGTTAAAATGTGAATACAGTCTGCGTTCTTTTGGGAATGGTTTCCAAGGCCATTGTTGTTCCTTCTACCACAGTTCAAGCCATTTGCTGGGTTGGAATAGGGAGGACCTGGTATCCAAAACCTTCTAAGCACACCGTGAGGCTCAAGAGGCTTCCCTCCAAGGTGGAGAGGAGGGTTTATAGTGAATCCTTTGTGTGATATCTCTGGCTCAGCTCAGCTCACTCTTGCTTCTTGTGTCTGTGGAAAACATGTTTTTCCTCTGCAAGTGTAAGCCAAAATAGTTTAATTTTCAGAGAATATTATGAAGCTGGTTCAGATGCTTCATCTTCCTCAAAGGTATCAGTGAAATAGGGATAGAAACCTGGTTTGTGGTTTGTCCCCAGTGGTGAAGGAGCTGCATGAGGTTAGTGAGTATCTTCACCTTCAGATCTCAGTGATGTTCCCAGAGGTGAGTTGCTCTTATGGTCAGGATGGAGGTGATCAGGAGTTTTTGTGGCACTTACGTGGTTTTGAGAGATGAGGCACAGCAGGATTTAATGTATATCTATGTGTGGTCACACCAATGGCAGGATGGGAGTGGGACAACTGCTCTGTCATGGTTCTCCTGTGGCATCTCCAAAATTGAGAGGAGATGGGTGACAGCAGAATCCTGAGAAGCACCAGCTTCCAGGGCTGGGGGAGGAGCTCCATGGGAGCTCAGAGCTCCCTGTTTTACATCCTCTGAAGGAGGCTAGTGCTTAGCTTGATAAGAACTGTAATAATCTTCCCTGTTCTGGGTCTGACTTGTACATCACCAATTTCTGGCTCAAGGTCTTTCCTTCTCCAGGAGGAAACAGGTTTTGGGAGCACTGAGAAGACATCTGACATGGAAATGCTGGTTCCCAGATAGTTTGTGCTTCTGAGCAGCTTTCTTCAAGTGTCAGATTATTTGTAGGTTCAAACTTGATTGCAGGGAAAGGCTTGGATTTATATCCATCCAGATTTGTCCTTTGCAAGGGGATTTGGACCGTGGATGGTTGGACGAATGTGCCCAGCAAGCGTTGGGAGCTCCTCATCCAGTGCATCCCGATACTCAGTTAGGATAAAAAGTGTAATTCAGAGACAAAATCCATGGCATAAATCTGCCTAATCCTTGCAATGCATGTGCATCGTGACACGAAGGTATTTGGATGAATTATAGCTCCGTTGGGAAGGGTAGCACTATGTGGGAATGCTGCTGGGAACATCACGGAGGCTGAGTTTTCACTTAAGCCTCGAGCTTCAGCTTGTAGAAGTCAAGGAGCAAGTGAGGCCACAGCTCCTCAAGGGTTCATTGCAGACGTTTCATAAGCATAAGCTGAGGGCAGCTGGTTGTGTAATACCGTGGTACCATTAGCAGCCTGGTTGTGTAATGCCATAGTAGCTGCTTGATCATTAAATTAGCATCAGGTTTTCCTTTTAATTCCTTTATTTTCTGTAATAGGGGAGGTTGGTGTCTGGTGCCTTGCTCAGGTGATATTTGTTGTTGTGTGTTGTTTGTTTTCTGAATTCAGAATGAGATCTTTTGTTTTATTGTCTTGAAACAGTTCAAAGCAAGACCTTGTCCCTTCTCTGAAGTGTTTATAATCCAATTTCAGACATAAAACAAGACGGGTGTGGAGGAGGGAGGAATAGGCAGGGATGAAACGACAAGGTTTTCCATAGCCTAAGGGACCGGGGCGGTAGGCAGACATCTGAAAGCTTCAGCAGGTCGATGGCATTTGAGGATCCTCATGGGTTTGCTGCCTGGGTGGTGATGCTCAGATGTAGCCTGGCTTGGTAAAACAACCACCTACAACTGGAGCTCCTGGAGGAGCAGCTCAGGTCCCTGCTGCAGCACCCAGCAGGGGTGGTGGTGCCCATGGAGAGCAGAGGCTCAGAAACTTGTTCTATTTTTCCCAAACATATAGACCGATCTTATAAATTGCTTTAAGGTCAAGGATACTGTGTTCTGGGGAGACCCCCCCTGCAGCCCTGATCCAGCTCTGGGGAACAGCACAAGAGGGACGTGGAGCTGCTGGAGCGAGGCCAGAGGAGGCCCCGGAGCTGCTGCGAGGGCTGGAGCAGCTCTGCTCTGGAGCCAGGCTGAGAGAGCTGGGCTGGGGCAGCTGGAGAAGAGAAGGCTCCTCAAGGGGACACCTTAGAGCAGCTCCAGGGCCTAAAGGGGCTCCAGGAGACCTGGAGAGGGGCTTTGGACAAGGGATGGAGGGACAGGACAAGGGGAATGGCTTGAACCTGCCAGAGGGGAGACTGAGATGAGCTCTGAGGCAGAAGCTCTTCCCTGTGAGGGTGCTGAGGCGCTGGCACAGGGTGCCCAGAGAAGCTGTGGCTGCCCCATCCCTGGCAGTGTTCAAGGGCAGGTTGGACACAGGGGCTTGGAGCAACCTGCTCTAGTGGAAGGTGTCCCTGCCCGGGGCAGGGGTTGGAGCTGGAGGAGCTTTAAGGTCCCTTCCAACCCAACCCAAAGCATTCCATGATTCTATGGCTCTCTAACCCATACAAACACATTTTGCTGAAATTCCCTGATGTTTGTGGCTTTGCATCATTCTGCACCCGTGAACCAGCAGAAGAATTTCTGGCATTGTTTTTCCATAGTGCTTTTTGCTCACACTAGAAATTGGTTGTTTCAGTGCCCCCAGGGTTAAGTAAATCCGATGTTTGTCTGTGTCATGGCCCAGCAAAGAAGCTGGTTGCACATTTCTATACACCACATTTGCACAGTGATACTGGAAAATGGGTATAGAAGAGGTCTCAGATATTAGACCTGAACAGCTGGTTTTTTAACTAGTATTTTGAGTAAAAACTCTTCATCTTCTGATATTTGGATGGTATTTTGCTGGAGTGTTCCCCAGATCTGTTGGAGGAGCATGAGATACGCATCTGAAGTGCAGGATATTGCAAGTCAACAGTACATCGGGCACATCACGAGTTACTGGTTAATGGAAATCTTTATTATAACTTGGATGAATCGTTTCTATTTTCCAGGGTGCCCGAGAAACCTTTGAGAACTACTACAGGAAACAGAGAAGAAAACAAGCCCGATTGGTCCTGCAGCCTCCCTCAAACATGGTACGATGATCCCCTACTCACAGTGCCCAAACTTGCTCTGCTGAGTAACGGAGCGAAGCGTTATTTATCTCTGGGTTTGCTCTTGCTGGTGGGATGGTCTGTAATTCATTTCCAGTTGCTCTTGGCCACCTTTGGTTTCATCTTTGCTCACTTTTTCTTTGTTGCAGCACGAAACGTTAGACGGCTACAGGAAGTATTTTAATCAAATTGTAGGGTAGGTGTTCTTTTTATATATGTCCTCGCTAAATATGTGTGTGCTGTGTTGTTGAGGAGCCCAAAAAGAAAGAGAGGAGGGACTGTTGATGTCTTTCAGGGCCTGTAAAGGGAGCCAAAACAGGGGGGAAAATGTAGTTGGGACTTTTAGAGTGTGTTTTATAGCACCCATGAACTTTGCTGTGTCACTAGTGGGAGCATGTGGGAACCTGCCAGCTCTTGTACCAGCGAGGTCATTGCTGGGAATTTGAGGCTAAATAACCTCTGTGGACTATGTGCATCTACTTGCCCCACTAATGAGGTGAATAGGCCCCTGCCTTAATTATTCTTTCATATTGGATAATTATTCTTTGATTATTTTCCTGGTAAAGGAAGGTGATTCTCAAGCCTCTGTTTCTATGAGCTTCTTATTATTGTGCTCAGAGTCTTCCAAAAGCAGCTGAGCTGTAAGAGGAGGCAACCTAAGACCATTAATCCAACAGAGATAGGAGATGATGTTGAAATGTCTTCAGCTGACAACAGTAATTTCAACATCTAATTACAACCATCACAAGTGCAATGTGTGCTCCTCACCTCCTCACCCAGCTCCATGCTCCTGGGCTGGATTTCCCCATCAAAACTCAGCTTAGAGATTTTATCCATTGCTGTTTAAAATGTCCAATGCCACGCTCACTCCCTGGAAAATCCAGTTTCTTTTTGGCCAGGCTGTTTGATAACTGGAGATTGGGGTGAACTGATTGCCTTGAAATGGTTGTGAGCATGTGGGGTATCCTGGTGTGAGATGAGATTTTCCCTGTGGATAAAGTATTTTTCCCTGCAGTTAACTACTTGTAATGTGCTTGCTGCTGACTGGAGCAGAGTTTAATCAGTGGTTCTTGTTGAAATAACGGGGTGGGGAACGTAGAGAGGGGAAATTCTGCCTTTGGAGATACACAGAGTGGCATTACAAGGAGCAACTGTGGTTTAGGTCACTTTTATAACACGGCGAAACACCATATAAAATGTTCTGGTGTTAAAAATAGGTGGATAAAGTGTTTAGCATTAACTATATTTAATACTCTTACTGCAAATCTGAGCTTGCTCTGGGCATTTGTGGATGTGCAAATGCTGTATATCCCTCGCCTCCAGCGTTTGAAGATCTCTTTGGATGTCTCAGAACCTGGAACTTCTGATAACAGTGCCATTTTCTCCTCTCTGTCAGGTTTTTTGTAGTTGAAGATCACATCTTGCATACAACTCAGGGCTTGGTAAATAGAGCCTATATTGATGAGCTGTGGGAGATGGCGTTATCAAAAACTATTGCAGCACTAAGAACACATTCAGTAAGTAAAAGCCTCGGGTTGCTCAGCTGTTGCTTGAGTATGACTTGACATGCTGGAAATACTGGCTTTTACAGTAGGATTCTTTGTTTTGCCTCTTTTCCAATGATCCTGCTTAAAACAATAATGTGAAGAACACTGCTGTTTTATAGAATCACAGAGTGGTTTGGGTTGGAAAGGACCTTAAAGCTCCTCCAGTTCCAACCCCTGCCCCGGGCAGGGACACCTTCCACTAGAGCAGGTTGCTCCAAGCCCCTGTGTCCAACCTGGCCTTGAACACTGCCAGGGATG
>NW_009935285.1:79055-88023 GCF_000696875.1 Nestor notabilis | reverse complement strand
CGCGTGTGCCGCCGCGCAGCCCAGCTGAGGTCCAGGATCCCCTCCCTGAGCTGCTGCTCACGCTCTGGGGGTGCACCCAGCACACGGCGGGTCTAGGCTCAAGCACACACTGGATCCAGGTCATGGGGAGCTTTCCATTTAGGCTTTCTCTGGCTTTTTTTGCCTTTTGATGCTCTGCATTTCCCTGCATCAAACTCAATATTTTGGGTGACTGGAGAGAAAGAAAACAGTGGTTTGATATTTTTCCTGTTACTTGGCTGATCACTTTTGGGAAGCACCAGCAGAGGGAGTCGGTTTGTGCTGGAAAACTGGGGAAAAAAGTGTCTATTTGGCAGACTGAAGTACGACCCTTATAGTTCATGGCAGCGAATGGGCTGCTGTCAAATCATTTGTATGTGAAAAGACAATACATAGATTTCTTATTTTTTAATAGTGACAAAAGTTTGGGAAAATTCTGGTCACTTTAATATTTCTCTGCTTGAGCAAAAAATCCAAAGGCGGTTGCAGTAAATACACATCTTTTTTTCCCCGTGTTGTATGATTTGATGTAACGTTGTACTGGTTCCGTTGGGAGCACTGGAGTTTCCTGAAAACCCTACGGGTTAGTGGGATGGAAAAATTGCATTTGACCATAAAAGAAAAAGCATTTGTGACTTTCTGCAAGTCCACTTTCAAATTGTTGGGCCCTTTTGTCCAGGGAAAACAAAGTAATAAATCCCTGAGATCCCGCTGCTGCTCGGGGATGGCAGTGCCATCTGACAGCAGGAGGACGCTGCACAGGCATGTCGGTGCAGGTCTGTACCCACTGTGGTGCAGCACGCACATGGAGGTACCCGAGTGGTAAAGAGGTCATAAAATCATACACTGGTTTGGGTTGAAGGGACCTTAAAGCTCCTCCAGCTCCAACCCCTGCCCCAGGCAGGGACACCTTCCACTAGAGCAGGTTGCTCCAAGCCCCTGTGTCCAACCTGGCCTTGAACACTGCCAGGGATGGGGCAGCCACAGCTTCTCTGGGCACCCTGTGCCAGCGCCTCAGCACCCTCACAGGGAAGAGCTTCTGCCCAAGAGCTCATCTCAGTCCAACATGCCTTTCTGTCTGAGCCGGATCGGGACAGCAGCATGGATCTCCCCAGAGTGCAGCAGAGGGGGAGAGTCCCTTCCCTTAGCCTGCTAGACATGCTCCTTCTGATGCAGCCCAAGTGTCCCTCTGTGTGGAGACACAACATGCTGCTTGCTCCAAATGCCCCCAGATTCTGCATTTAGGTGCCCATGACTTTATCTTGGTGTGGTCACCCACTGACCGTGTTGCAGAAGAGCTCCTTGGCTTTCCCTGTGCAAGTGGGGAACATTCAGTGATGGACCTAATCACAGGGACGAGGAGGGTTCTCCGGCTCCATCCAGCACGGCAGTAGTGCTGACTGGAAAGCTGCCTCCTTCCACTTAAGCTTCTCTGTCACAGAAGGGGATAAACACAATGATGTACACCCCGCTAGGTTGTAAACCTGTGTTTATTTTCTTTTCAAGTGGGGTTTTCTGCTAGGTGAACACCATGAGAGCAAGCCAGGTCCAAACACGGTGGTTTTCAGTCTTAGCAGCTTTGTTGCCATGACAAGTTGTTTTAAGTGGTGCCAAACCTAATGCATGAGGTGGCTGCCAGAAGAGGGGGTTTTCAGTAATCATGAAATCATAGAATGATTCAGGTTGGAAGGGACCTTAAAGTTCATCCAGTTCCAGCCCCCTGCCACGGGCAGGGAATGTTGCAGTACCCTGGTCATCACTTTTATCTCTAAGCACTGCTCCCTTATAGAGCAGTGCTCTATACGTATAGGGCTCTCACATTGGTCACCCTGCTTCAGTTCTTCCCATTCAGCCAAGCTTATCCCTGGATTTTCTTCCTTGCTGCAGACAGGGACATCTTTTATCACTTCTGATAGCTTTAGGGCATTATCTTTCTTTCTGACTTTCTTTTTTGGACAGTGAAGTGGAAAATGTGTCTCTTCCAGTCTTTCACGTTGATTAATGGAGTCATTCCTCCTCGAGTTTCCAGTGAGCTTTAAACCTGTTTCTCTTTCCAGCTTGTGATCACTGATTCTATATTTGGTTAGACTCTGTCTGAAACTTTACATATTTCAGCACAGGGAGGTTGTCTGCTGTGTCCAGAGAGCCTGTGAAGCCTGTGGGTAACATGGGGTGGCTTTGGAAGGACAATGAGCATTATTGTTACACTGAGTTGTATCTTTAGGGCTTTGAGAAGTGTCCTGACCTGCAATAAATACTTGTTTTGTAGCTCTGAGCATTAAATCTCTGAAATATAGGCAGGCAGAGTGTTTTTTCTCAGCCTGAACCACTTAGCATTGAAGCCTTCACATGGGGCTTGGGGATGCCTCACTGTGATGCTTCATTACCATCAGACACAACACACTAAATATTAAATGAGAGGCGCTGCTGTCGTCTTGGTATGACAACGTGCTGATTTGCTTCATCTCCTCTCGCTTCCCCAGCAGCTCCTGGGTAATCTTAGAGACACTTCAGGTATCTCTAGAGCAACCCAAATCCTTATTCATCATGGAGAGCCTCAAGAGCAGTGTGTTACAAGGAGAGATACCCTTATCAGTATGCCTTCCCTTGCCCTGTGCAGCCTTAGGGCATGGGCTGGAGGATAAAAGCAGCTGATCATAGGACTGCATGGCCTCTGGGTTTATTATCACTCAAATGATAACGGAGGAGGGCTGAGGGCAATATTCTTCCTGCAGTTCAAACCATGTTGTAATTTCTCCTCTTCTTTGCAGTCCTACTGCTCGGACCCGAGCCTGGTGTTAGACTTGAAGAACCTCATTGTCCTCTTTGCAGATACACTCCAGGTACGTGGCTGTTGGTGATCACTCTTGATCTCACTCAGTGTTGTGCTGCTCATAGATGGTGTCTGTCAGAGGAGTTAAATGCCTGATGAGGGCTTGCTGTGGTGACCTGGCTTCTTTTTTGGCATTGTGGTGCCTGATGGACAGTCTGGTTCTCCGTGCACATGAGGTGGCCAGCCTATGGGCAAGGACCAAGCCTGGCCACGTTGCCAAGTCCTTGTGCCTCTTGCCCACACCCAGACCCATAACCCTTGGTCCTACCACCTCAGTAAATCACCACCCCAATCCCTTCCCCGGCACCATTCACCTCTGTGGTGGTGATAGGGAATTTGTCCACTATTTGCTCCCTATTAAACAGAGAAACTAATCTTCAACTCTTGTTGGTGACTTTTTCTCACCTGCAATTGCTCTCTCCCCTCACCCACTGCAGGGATACGGCTTCCCAGTGAACCAGCTCTTTGACATGCTGTTGGAGATCCAAGACCAGTATAGTGAAACCCTACTGAAGAAGTGGTCAGGAGTTTTCAGGTAAGAAGCTCTTTAAGGAAACTCATAAGATGCACCTTACAGAGTAGTATTGGCTCATAGATAAAACCTTTTGGGAGATTAGCAACTTGGTCTAGTAGAAAGTGTCCCTGCCTGTTGCGGGGGGTTGGAACTAGATGGTCTTTAAGGTCCCTTCCAACCCAAACCATTCGATGATGTGACTAGTATAAAGCTCATGATTAAATTGTAGGCAACAGTAAGCTTCAGCCTGAGCTCTCCTTGGACCAGAGAGCCAGTTTAAATACAGTTGGAAGTATGCTGTGTGTGATATCTGTGCAATAAGTCAGTGAAGGCCAGAGGTTTTACATCCCAGAAGGAAAAGGTTATGGTTTCCTTATGGAGCTCACACTGGCAGTCAATATATGGAAGGATGCAAAAATCTGGTGTTGCAGCAGCGTTTGTGTGCCCTCACTCCAGCACTGAGCTGTGTATGTCCTGGGACATCGGTGGCATATCCCTGTGCTGCTGGTTTGGGCATGTCCATGAGCTGAGCAGTTGCCCAGTGGTAGGATATGATGTATTTATTACCAGGGTCCCATGCTGTGCTCTGCAGCCACTAGCTCATCCTGTTGATGGTCCTCCAGGACCTCTCAGGAGGATTACGGCATCTCGGAGAGTGGAGCATTGGGAAGAGGTGCTGGAGGATTGTCAACACCCTGGTAGCTCAGCATCCACCTTCCTCAAGTCAAGCAGGACTGAAGCTTACCTGGATTTTATCATGGGCTGCTGCTGAAGCTTCAGTCTGGATTAAAATCACCATTAGGCTCTGGTTGTGCCTTTACACAGGCTGAGGGCATGGAGCTGGGAGAGATCATTGAGTTTGTCTGCAGCAAAGATGATTTCAACAGTCAGAAACATGCTGAGAAGTTTAGACCCAGGGGATTACATCTTAGACTGGCACCTACTTCTTCAGAGCTTCCTAACTGAGCAGTGTATCTGCAGAGTTGTGGTTGGTCTGTCATCACAGAGCTGCCTTTGTAACTCTTCTTTTCTTTCCTTAGAAATATACTTGATTCAGATAACTACAGCCCCATCCCAGTGACAAATGAAGACGTTTATAAGAAAATAGTTGGGCAGTTCCCATTCCAGGATGCAGAACTTGAAAAGGTAATCTTGAAACAGGGAAAGTGGCACAGTGGGGCTGTGGTGCAGGAAAACCCCGTGCCCTTGTTGCTGGCATTGGGAACTGCAAATGAAAGCATCCAAAATCCCCCAACCAAACCCAAAACCTCAAGCCCCAAACCAAATAAACAACAAAAAAAACCTAGAACAAGGGAAAAGAACAAATATACTTTCTATGTGATGTCTTTCTGGTGTGGGTGAGGGAAGTGCATGTAGCAGTACTTAATTGATTTTGTTTTCAGCTCATGGTGTGCTATTGCAGCTCAACAGTGCTTGCAGTAGGCAAGAGACTAGAAATATTTGCTTCCATTGGTATTTTATTCTCATTTTAGGAGCTGTTATTGACCTTTATTTGTTTTAATCTTATATTTAAAAAAAAAAAGGCTAACGAAATGGTGTATCTTGGCTTTTGTAGAACTGTGTGCTTGCAAAACCTAAATCTCGCCAAATCTGACCTAGCCAGTGTCCCTTAAAAGCCTGCTTGGCCTTCTGCTCCCCATCTGGCAGCCAGCGAGCTCCAAGCCTGGTGAACTTAATTAGGACTGGGAGGGTTTCTGATCCAAGTCAAGTATTTAGATTTCAGGGGGTTTGTGTCCTTCCCCCAAAGCTGTATCATAGGCTCCAGCTTCTTACTATTACGCTCTGCACCTCCCAGCCCTGTGTGTGCTGTGAGTAAAAGCTGGTTGGAGAAAATTCAGTGTAGGACATCTGTTTCCTCTTGGCTTTTGGTGTTGTAAGCAAGTGCTCACCTTGGGCAGCAACTGTGGGAGGTGACCAAGCAAAACACCGTGTGCATGGAGGGAGATAAAAGTTAATTTGTTCTCCAAAGGGGATTTTTCGTACGAGTTAAGGAATTAGGAGAGGGAATGAGGGAATGTTGGGCTGCCTGCTCCCTCCTAGCTGCAAGTTTCCTTCCAGCCCCATTTCAGACTCCAAATCCCTTCTGCACCCATGTGCCATTTGTAAGTGATTATCTGGTCTTTCACTTGGCTGAAATGTTTATATAATATACAATAAATGCTGGCTTGTTGTTTCATTGCTGGACTTAGCTAAATACTAGAGTTGATTTGGCTGCTTGGAACACGCTGCTGGAAAGCAGTCGTCACTCCTGTTTAGTGTCTGCTCCTCGACTTGAATTCTCTCCTGTATTTTACAGCAACCATTTCCAAAGAAGTTCCCCTTTTCTGAGTTTGTGCCTAAAGTTTACAATCAGATTAAGGAATTCATCTACGCCTGCCTGAAGTTTTCGGAAGACCTTCATCTGAGGTAGGAGATGAGTGTGGTAGGGGTTGGAATAAAGAGGTTTTGTCTGCACTGAAACATCCCTGGCAGTGTTCAAGGGCAGGTTGGACACAGGGGCTTGGAGCAACCTGCTCTAGTGGAAGGTGTCCCTGCCCGGGGCAGGGGTTGGAGCTGGAAGAGCTTTAAGGTCCCTTCCAACCCAAACCAGGCTGGGATTATATGATCTCAACAGGCTTAAAATATGAATTCTTTTCCTCAAACCTTCATGCTGCTCAACTGCTTGGATACCTTGTCCAGGCTGGAGGTGGCTGTGGGTCTCCTTGGAGTGGTGGCATCCTTCAAGTACAAAGGGATGGCCAAGACCTCAGAAATAGCTGCCTCACGTAGGTAAAGATACCCCAGGACCATGTTATAGCTCTACAAAAAGTGAGGGGACTTCTTCCCTCCAAGATGTTTCTGATTGAATTGTACTAAATAGATGTATCTGGTTCTCTTAAGAAAGCTGAAGTCCCCTTGTCATCAGGGCAGTGCCTGGTGTGACATCTACAATTCCCTGGATGTCCCTTAAGAAGCCCAGGGTCAGGAAAGCTTTTGAGGTTTTGATTCACCCAGGTTTAGGGGGCTTGTTTTTCTTTTTTCCCATGGGAGTTTCTACACCAATTACCTGATTATTTATTTTTTTTTCCTTAAAGCTTACAAAATATTCCATGTTTTTACCCTCCCTTCTCCATTCCAAGGTGCCTTGAGGCTGGTTTTGCCCGTGTGTTTGTGTGTGAGATTGGAAAACAACTGTATTTGCCAGAAATTGCAAGTTGGTGCTTTCTCTTTGCACCCAGTAATGTCTTCAAGTTGGTAGAGGTACATAAATACAAATAAATAAATAAAGGTGTATATATAAAGGGATGTAAATAAATAAAGGGATATAAATGAATAACAAGAATTTTACTGGCTGGAGGGATCCTTCTTCCCTTCTGTTCACAGCACTGTACTAGTGAGCGGTTGGGCTGTGTGGAGGGTTTCTATCCCTTGGTAGCTCCATGTCCTGGCCATGGCCTGACACTGGCCGTTGCCCCAGTGCAGGGTGATGCCAGGGCAGTGTTCTGGGCATTAGCCAGATGTTTCAGTGCCTCCACAAGGCTCTTGAGGGTTTGAATTCTCTGCCTTTCTGCGAGGGGTAGTAATTTGGAGAGGCATTTTCTCTCCATCTTCTGCTGGAGGCCGCGGTCGCTCGTTGGTTGATGTGGAAGCACAGGAGGTTTCTCACCCCGCGTTTCATCTCAGCCTTTCACTGGTGGCAGGTTGTTCTCTTTGGTGGCTCCCAGGGCTCTTAACCTGTGGGTCACCATTAAACATCTCGGTTTCTAAAGCCGACAGCATGGTCCTATTTCACACGGATGCTGGTTTCACCCAACCCCTCCGCTGGCACTTCCCTCGTGAGTTTTGTGCTCTTCACCATTACGGAGATGATTGGGTTTGTCAGGGAAGGGAAGAAAAGTGTCCCCTTGGGTCCCTCCTCAGGGGTCCCCCTGGACACGTTATTAAAATTCCTTTCGACATTGGATTTTCCAGCCCTTTTTGAGGAGCAGCGTTGGGCTGGGGGAAGGGAACCCAGCTCTTGGCTTTTCTAGGCAAACATTTGGAATATTTCTCTGCAAACCCCTGTTGACACTTTCTTCATTTCACCCTGACAGCTTGAATTAGTTTTTATTAGGAAGCTTGGCTACAAAGCCGGCAGCAAGTTTTCTTTCTCTTCTCTTTCTTTTTCTTCTTTGCTTGTCATTTACCTTGCACCCTGGAGTGATTGGGGTCAGCCTGTCAGTCATGGAGGGCCTGAAGGTCATGACTACTGCTATGGGATCCGGGACATCAGCTGTCATTAACCCAGACAGCTCCTTTAAATACTCTGCAGTCTTTTCCTGCAGAACAGAGCCTATGGCAGAAAATGTAGCTTGTATTTTATTTTCTTTTTCTCATTATTTCTGTAAACCAGCTCTTTGTGTCTGTTGGATGGCAATGTTCTCCTTTATGTTGATCTGCTTCTGACAGTTCCTTTGCTTATTGAAGAAAATTTGGGCTGCACGTTTTTTGACTCTATTAATTTCATTAGGAGAAAGAAAACCTTTATATTTTCATCAGTTCTGCCTTTGTTAAAAAGCGTATATTTAAGTTCATGAAGGAGATGCCTTTTATAAGAGGACTTCCACTGGTTTTGGTGGTATTTCCCATTTGAAAGATAGGGAATATCTTTGGAAAACAGTGCGGTAAGGATGAATCTGCCAGGACTTTGTTTGGTTTGGGGGGGGAGGGTTTTCAAACAAAGCACCAATCCTGGCAGAACCTGGGGTACAAGTTTTAAAGGACTGAAAATAATTCAAGTGCATAAAGTTGTTAAAAATAAAATGGAATTAAAAAATCAGAGGCTTGAATAACTACACGAGGTCAGAACTTTGGAAGTCAGCTGTAGGAGAGAGGAGATAAATGTAGTTTGTTTGATAGCTGATGTCACTGCTTTGGTGTTACTAGTGGTCTGTGGTTGTAGACTAAGTGTTAAGGGTTAGTAACCACACCACTAACAGCTTCTACCAGTTTGAAGCTGATGGATCAAATTGGCATCAGACATACATAGCACAAAGCCTAAATGGACAATGTTTGGGGTTTTGTTTTCTTCTTATGTTTTGAGGATGGAGATCTGACCTGGCTGTTGAACCAAGGCTCAACCTCACAGTCAAGAGTTGGCATCATACAAGTTACTGGTACCATCACCCTTTGCTAACTGGCCCCACTGGTCTGGGCACTGGGTCCTGTTGGTGTGAGCTTCTCCTTGGTTCATCATTTCATCTGGGAGGGTGCAGAGCAAGGCAAGGGCTAACACACATTGCTCCTGTGGCCACCCTCACTCACCTCCTCCACCATGGCCACCCCTTCTGTCCCCTCATCATTGACCCTTACCCCTCATGGCCAGCCCTGCTTTCCCCCCCCAGTCTCCCCTCACCCCTCAAATGGTGCTTTTATGCAGATAATCATAGCATCTGAGATTGGTTTGTGTTGAAGGGACCTTAAAGCTCCTCCAGCTCCAACCCCTGCCCCGGGCAGGGACACCTTCCACTAGAGCAGGTTGCTCCAAGCCCCTGTGTCCAACCTGGCCTTGAACACTGCCAGGGATGGGGCAGCCACAGGTTCCCTCGGCAGACTGTGCCAGC
>NW_009935285.1:57769-78951 GCF_000696875.1 Nestor notabilis | reverse complement strand
AAGCCCCTCTCCAGGTCTCCTGGAGCCCCTTTAGGCACTGAAGCTGCTCTAAGGTGTCCCCTTCAGGAGCCTTCTCTTCTCCAGCTGCCCCAGCCCGGCTCTCTCAGCCTGGCTCCAGAGCAGAGCTGCTCCAGCCCTCGCAGCAGATCTGTGGCCTCCTCTGGCCTCGCTCCAGCGGCTCCACGGCCCTCTTGTGCTGTTCCCCAGAGCTGGATCAGGGCTGCAGGGGGGGTCTCCCCAGAGCACAGCAGAGGGGCAGGATCCCCTCCCTGAGCTGCTGCTCACGCTCTGGGGGTGCACCCAGCACACAGGGGGTTCTGGGCTCAAGCACACACTGAAGCCAGGTCATGGGGAGCTTCTCATCAGGAAAGCTCAGTTAGAAGTGCTTTGAAGAAGTAAAAGCAGCCATCAGCACCGACTGTGGTGCTGGGCAGAGGCCGGCAGCATCCTGCTCCTGCCAAGAGCGTGACTGTCTCAGGGCGTACACGCAGCCAGACAGTAACTGGCTTGTTAACTTTTGATGCCCTGATGACAGGTTGATGTTTAAGGTACAAAAGCAAGCTCCTGCAGCGATACCTGTGTGATTGCTGCGCTGGTTTAGTGGCAAAAGCTGACGTCATGGCCAGGTCCCATAGTTGTCATCTGTGCTTTCCTGGTTCCAGTAGATGCTGGAAGCTCCAGCCACCAGTTCTGCTTCCAATCTTTGCCATCCTTGGGGACAGGCCATGTTACTCCCTATGGATTGCATTCCAGGTTTTCCCGGGGATTATCCCAAAAGGGGCATGGTGCTTATACAGAGATACAGCTTTGGTCATTTCCTGCCTATACAACTATTTTTGACCCTCTTTGAGCATGGGTCCAGCCCTTTTTGCTCCTCAGCCCCATTCCCTGATTCCCACACCGCTCCGGCAGCAGTACCCCCTGTGTCACGGAGCCCCTTTGTACCACCCACTGCCTTTAAATCTCCTTGGGTGTCTTTTTTGCCATCTGTAGGTCATCACAGGGTTAGATTTTATGGGATTTGCTATGTTTAACCATGCTATTGTCTGGTGGAGGGGACTGGGGACAATCTGGTTCTTCCTGGGGGGTGATGGAGGGCCTGGGGGATGTGCGCATGGTGGTTTTGGGGTTTTTATCTTTAAGTAAAATCGTATTTGAGAGCCCTACCCATAAGACAAAGACCTGGAAAATTCATTGCCTGGTTTCTTCTACCCTCCCGTTTTGGTTTGTGGTCTACACTTTAAGAATCCCAAACGCATCACCTTGGACTGCACATCAAAACCTTGCGGGAAGGAGCCATCTGGGACACGAAGTGGGCTAGCCCAGACTATTGCTGGCACAGGATGTGCTTCCCTGCTAAGTAGGATGGAAATAAACTCAGAGGGATCAGTGGTGATGCTCTAGAGGAGACCCATGCTAAGGCTTTGGCTGATGACATTGAATTTGAGTTATCAGGGGCTGGGCCCTGCCAAGCTGCATCCAACTGGGAAGGAGACAGTGGTCAACCCGTTGTGAGGCTCACAAAAGCAGACTTCTAGACATCAGGGAGAAGGCAATATTAGAGGAACCTGCTGGGGAGCAGAGCGTGGTGAGCAGCTCAGTGCACGGGGAGTTGTGCAGCTGGGCTTTTCCATGGGAAAGCTGCAGCAAGACACGTATTTCTTGGTCTAACAGAAATACAGGCATGACTTTGCTCAGAAATGGAAGTAGAGAGCAACATTTGCCACTTCTCCCTGGAATTTGAGGGGTTTCAGTGCAATTCTCATGCAGCAGCACAAGGAAGGTTCTGAAGAAATTCCAGAGTTGAGTTTACTGAAGGATGGGCAGTGCTTAGGGAGGATGAGCATGTCCAGAGCTCTGCTATGGCCACAGAGATTGCTGTTGGAGAAGGCTTAGTCTTCTTTTCCCAAACATCAGGCACTCAGGGCCCAGGGCTTGGCTCAGGGCATCTGCTCTAAGGTTAAATAGGCACAGAAATTTGGGAGGGTTGAGCTGGACAAGGGCTGTTAGCGCCCATCCCTGCACCAGCAGGCACCCCAATAGGAGCACCCAACCCTTCACGCTGGTTGCGGGGGGAGCTGCAAGGTTTGCTTTTGTTTCTCATGTCAATCCCTGCTTTGTAATTTGGGCCATTTGTCAGGTAAAACAGGAGAAGGAGCAAAAGGTCACGGGCTTGATTTACCAAGAGCCTTGAAGTTATTAACACTGCTCAGCCTTCCAGTTGGGAATTTTCTTTGCCCTCAGCTGCCTGTCACTGCACTGCTGGAGATAAAGCCCTGTGGTGTCAGGGCTAATGCAGGGCCAATGACAGATCAAAGCAGCCTGTGTTGGGGTGGGTTTCCAAAGCCTCCCTCAGAAAGGAGAGGTTGCACCTTGCTGGTGCACACGTGGAGGGGCAGCCGAAAGCTAAAACCCCAAACTTCAGCAATGCTGCGGTTGCAACCATCTGGCAAAGGGTATCAGAGTGTTGCAGGAGCTTCCAGTGTGATTTATCATAGAATCCCAGAGTGGTTTGGGTTGAAGAGACCTTAAAACTCCTCCAGCTCCAACCCCTGCCCCGGGCAGGGACACCTTCCACTAGAGCAGGTTGCTCCAAGCCCCTGTGTCCAACCTGGCCTTGAACACTGCCAGGGATGGGGCAGCCACAGCTTCTCTGGGCACCCTGTGCCAGCACCTCAGCACCCTCACAGGGAAGAGCTTCTGCCCCAGAGCTCATCTCAGTCTCCCCTCTGGCAGGTTCAAGCCATTCCCCTTGTCCTGTCCCTCCATCCCTTGTCCAAAGCCCCTCTCCAGGTTTCCTGGAGCCCCTTTAGGCCCTGGAGCTGCTCTAAGGTGTCCCCTTGAGGAGCCTTCTCTTCTTTTAGTTGAAATACTGTGAGAAGGTTGGGAGGGTATTTTGGGAGTGAATTTGTTTTTTGCCCCCATTGCAGGTCTTTCATCCCTTTTTCCTTGTGTACTGAACATGCAGAACTCCAGTGTTATACACAGGGTGGTGCCTTGGCTGTGCAGCTTAATGCTGACTCTGTGGGCAGGCTGTGCTGGACCAGCCCCTCTAAGAGGCTGAGGGATGTAGGTTTAGTTAATTTTAGCCCCCCTTCCTTATGGACACATGCACATAAAGACCTAACTTGTTGGTATTTTGGTATATGTTAGTATGTCAGTGCATGGAAGCATCATGAGTAGGGCAGAAGCGGGTCAGGAAGGAGTTTGGGTGGCGAGAGCTCAAGGGTTTTTCCTCTTATAGAGCGTTTTGCGGATCTCTTTAAATTCCACTTTTCAGCTCCACGGAAGTCGATGACATGATTAGAAAATCCACAAACCTGCTGCTGACCCGAACACTGAGCAACTGTTTACAGAATGTCATCAAGAGGAAAAACGTCGGCCTGACGGAGGTAGGACACGGCTTTGCGGTGATCCGGGGTGTCAGGAGGGGGTTTGATCCCTCAAAACCCTGTACAGCACCTTTAGAGGTGCTGGTTTGGAGCATAATTTGGAAGTATTTGGTTGGGAAACAACAGTGGAACCACAGAGTGTTTCTGTACAAAGCAAAAACACTTTATATTATGGGAAAGAAGATTTTTTTGCTGTTGCTGTTGTCATTGCCCATCTTTTGAATTTGTGGATCATTATGTATCTGAATTAAAGTAAGAGGACATCAAGGAGCACCAGAGAAGAGCCAAGTGGGAACTGTGACAGATTCCCGTCTCTAGGTGATGTTTGAGGCTTGTTTTCAGCACGTTGCTGCAGTGCACATTCTGTATTGATATTTTCTTCTCACAAGTGATGCTTTCTTGTGTGCAAAGTCAGGTTTCTGCAAAGTTTAATGCGAATAAATCGTGGCTTTTCGGGAATGTGTGTGGTACCCAGGGCAGTTTGGATACCTTAGTGGGACCTCTGTATGCTGTTATTAAACAAGTAGATGTTAATACAGCTGCAGTTGTTTAATGGACTGTGCTGTAGAAATGTGTCCTGCTCTCTGGACACTCTAAATACCCTGTGGAGGTGAGTTTAGGGGAGTTCAGTGCATTTACAGTGGTATGTATTTACACATGATGCTTCCTCAGCCCTTTATCTCACAGTCTGGAATCTCTCTGCTCCCTGGGGGCAAATTCCTCTTCCCCTCTGCTCCTCTCAAGGCTCCCTCCACAGAGGAATGCAACATTATCCCTGTGCTATCCATCCCCTAAATGAGCTTTTTAGCTGCTGTTGCAGTGTGATTGAATGTAGGAAGGGCAAACCGAGTGCCACAATCTCCTTGGCAGCTTCTGCCCAGTTTGGATGGTGTAGACGTTCCTTGGCATCTTGGACAATGAGTGAAGGTGATGCCTTTGGGCTGAGAGTGGCTTCTTCACATGTTTTGCAGCCGAAGAGGATTTTGCTAGGAAAGCCTCTGCAGCATAACCCAAGTTTAAAGTAAAGGTTTGATATGTCCAGAGATTGATGTTGATGTGACTCTTTTATTTTCATCCTTATTCCTTACCGCTTGCTGAGGTACAACTAACTCTCTCCTGGAGTTGTCTCTACCACCATCGTTTAATTTGTTTAAAGAAAAACTACTTTGAGCATCTTCATCCCCTCCTGCCTCTTTTCTTTGTGTAACCAGTGGCCTGTTTGTCCAAATGGAAGCACTTGGCTTTATTCTTCTGAGTTTCTCAGATCTTTTCCTCTTAAGACATTGGTGTGACTGTGTGGAGCGCAGGAATTAAAGGGCACATTGAAGAGTCCCGGATCATACGCAAGCATAGCCCTAGTGTCAGAAGTGATTGCAGAAGATATTTAAGTACCTTGTATAACTGTCACTTCCCAGATTTAGTTTCTGCACAAAGCCACCCCATCCATATCTGGGTTTTCCAATGTAATTTTCCAAGCAGTGGACAAGGTAATACAAGGCTGTGCACTAGCCTTCCTGGTCTGTTGTCCTCTGATTTAGTTTTCATTGCTGTTTTTCGTGGGCTAACTCTTAGGAATGGGTGTTGAAGTTTGTTACAAACTGTGCTTCAAATAACCCTGGTGTTTTGAATAATGCTGACATCTCTCAACAAAAGACAGGGAAAGGATGCTCCTATTTTCATCACTTGAATGCCCCAATTAGATGGTCTTACCCCACAGGATTCAAGAGAAGATCAGAACTTGAAGGAGCCAGAGAGGAAGCAGGAAAGCTCATAACAAGTGGTGGAAGAGAATCAAAACAATCAGGGCCTTGAAGTTTGATAGCTCTAGACCAGTAAATTGTGATGATCAGAGAAGAGGTTTAGGAGGAATTTCACACAGTTAGAAGCATCTAATATTTAATTAACTTGAAACTATAGGAAAACATGTCACAATCATGATGTCAGGGCTGTCCCTGACATGTCATGATGTTCCCATCTGACATGGGGAAACGCTTGTTTGAAGGCAGAAATTGAGAACAAAATTAGTCTAAGGAACTCAGAAATGAGAAGCCCTCCCAGCTACCTGTGTGGTAGGTCCATTTCATGGACCAAGTACAAAACAACAGGAGTTCAAATAGATCAGAATTTCATTTATTAATAACAAAACCTGATTGAAATCAATGAAGCGTTGGCTGGAATTGACCTCTGGAGGTATCTAGCTTTACCTCCCTCTGGAAGTGGGACCATTGCTCACTTGGATCACGTCAACTGTGGCTTTCTTTACCCAACTTTTAATTCCTCCAAAACAGAGGTCCCACAGCTTCTAAGGACACCCTGTTGCAGTCCTGCAATCCCTTCCTAATGACTCTTTTCCTTCCTAATATCCAAGTTGAACCTCCCAAACCGTGACCATTGCCCTTTCTCATGCCATCCAGCACTAGCAACAGTTGGGTGCTGTAATCTGTGTAGCATTACTTCACTATTTCTGTGTCTGCAACACTCAAATTGCTGATTAATTCATCTCATTCCGAACATTTATGAGCATTTCAAAATCATTTCTTTAGAAGAGGTGACTGCAGCCTGTCACACCATCCCCCAGCAATTACATTATAGCAATCTGGAGCATTCTAATGCATTCTGCAAGAGAACTGTTTTGGCAGGGTATTTGAGCTAGACCTTGTTTGGAAAGGTTTTGTTAGAGCTGATGGTGCACCTGGAAAACATTCACAGGAGCCTGCTTGGAAAAAAAGGTATCTGCTTAAGGAATTAATGGTGCTTCCAAGTCAGTGATCCTACAGCGAAAGCCTGGGTTGGTTTGCTCTGGATTGTAAAGGTCTCATGACATCTGATTGTAAATGTTGACTGACTTTAGCAGAAGTTTTTACTGTGTAGTTGCCTTTAATGCCCTGCAATAGTGCCATGTGAAGGCAGCTGAGATGACAGCATTACCGAAACGGCAAATAGTGGTGGATATGGTAACTGAGAAGACACCAGGGTGAGACCTGCTGCTCACCCACACCACCCTCACCAGAGCAAAACCTTGTTGTTTCTTTGTTAAATGCCTCGCTATGATCTTGTTTGGTGTCACTCAAGATACGGGTTGCTTGGGGTTCATCAGCAGATGGAACACTTGTGATTTGACATGGCATTTTGTGGTAAGCCTCTTGTATTTGACCTGTGCTGAAACGAGCACTGAGTGACAGCTGAATGTAGGAAAGTCATTAAAATAAATAATCTTTCGTGGTATCAGTGGCTGTGATGGGAAAAGCTTTTCCCCCAGAAGTATCTTTTATTTAAGTTTCTGATGTTCTTTAAGGTTGGGGAGCTTTTGAGCATGTAGAAAAGCTTAGTATATTTGTACAGCATCAGCTTTTCATGCTAGAACTTCTTAGATATTGGCATCTGTTAAGCTGGCACGTCCCTGGCTTCAGGGGCACGATGGTTGAACATCTCTTTTGCCTTTGCAGCTTGTACAGATTATTATAAATACGACCCATTTGGAGAAATCCTGCAAGTTCCTAGAGGAATTCATAACCAATATCACTAATGTACTTCCAGAAACTGTCCACACTACGAAACTCTACGGGACCACAACCTTCAAGGTGAGAAGGCTTGGTAGATCCACCTCAAGGAGCTGCTGTTGATGTTTGGTTGGAGAGTACCTGCTTTCAGAGTGTCTGTGGGGATGTGTGGGGGTAGGGAGCTAAGCTAAGCTGAAAGGTAGTTTTGTCAAATCCTGGGAAGCTGATGCCATCAAACTAAGTTTTGGGTTTGTTCTTCGGAGCTTTACAAGGATACTGGAGAGAGACTCCTCATCAGGGACTGTAGCAATAGGACAAGGGGTGATGGGTTCAAACTTAAACAGGGGAAGTTCAGGTTAGATATAAGGAAGAAGTTCTTTGCTGTGAGGGTGGTGAGGCCCTGGAACAGGTTGTCCGGAGAAGTGGTAAATCCTCCATCCCTGGCAGTGTTCAAGGCCAGGTTGGACACAGGGGCTTGGAGCACCCTGCTC
Organism: Nestor notabilis; assembly: GCF_000696875.1. Classification (NCBI taxonomy): domain Eukaryota; kingdom Metazoa; phylum Chordata; class Aves; order Psittaciformes; family Psittacidae; genus Nestor; species Nestor notabilis. The sequence goes on along the minus strand of NW_009935285.1, from coordinate 71,568 downwards.
TAGTGGAAGGTGTCCCTGCCTGGGGCAGGGGTTAGAACTGGATGAGCTTTAAGGTCCCTTCAACCCAAACCAGTCTCTGGTTCTATGATTCTATTACTTCCTTTGAGATCATGAGCCTTTGTAACCCTGATTTACATGTTGTAACTGCAGCACTTGTTATCTAAAGGATTAAACAGCTTTTAAACAAAAGCCTGATTTCTTAACATTCCTTTTTTAAATGAATTTTCACTTTGCTGCTTGAGCTCTGTGCAGTGTTACACACATGTGGCCACGAACACAAGCTCTCCTCTTTCACCCAAGAGAATAGGTTTTCAGAAGTTATATTTCTGTATCTTTTCACTCCATTTAGTGTTAACCCCTAAAAATCAGAGCTGACAGAAACTGCTGGACTTCCCAGTCTTTAAATCATAACCCTGGAGTGTCCACCCAGATACTTTATCTTAAATCTTAAGGCCATAGTTCCTTATTATGAGGGTGCTGAGACACTGGCACAGGGTGCCCAGAGAAGCTGTGGCTGCCCCATCCCTGGCAGTGTTCAAGGCCAGGCTGGACACAGGGGCTTGGAGCAACCTGCTCTAGTGGAAGGTGTCCCTGCCCGGGGCAGGGGTTGGGGCTTTAAGGTCCCTTCCAACCCAAACCATTCTATGATTCTATTCTATGATTCTATTCTATGATTCTATAATTGGGTCAACTGTGGGGTGTTTGAATTGTGTTTTCTGGAAAGCGGGAGATGGGAATGGTGCCAAGGATTTCAATAACAGTAGGGAACAGGTTAGGTAAGGTTTGCCCTTGGGATAAGTCAGCAGGAGACTAAGGCCCCATGTCCCCAGGGAAGTACATTCATTGTCCCTTCTGGCACTGTCTACTGATTTGGCCTAACAGTGAGTTTTTCTACTCTCATTCTGGCAAGGAGGCTCCTCTGTGGCCGTCCTGCACCCCAAACCTGCACACAATTTGGTAGGTCTCAACCTTTTTCCATATGGGACATTCCTCTTCCATGTCTCTCTCTCATCCTGAACTAGATGTGTCCTCTTGGTCCCCGGGTTGCATCAGAGACAGACACCAGCTTGTTCTTGCCTCCCACTTGACTTGGTAACCATGTCCCACCAGTCTTGGCTAAGCTGAGGCTGTAGCAGCCATGTAGTTACCTACAGGTGCTTTGTATTGTGCTGCCTTTAGGGACTGGGCCAACGTCCTGTTGCTTGTGGAGACTCGTGTTATGGAGATTCTGTTCCATGGAATGTTGTCTTGTTTCCCAGGACGCCCGTCATGCTGCTGAGGAGGAGATTTACACCAACCTGAACCAGAAGATAGACCAGTTCTTGCAGCTGGCAGACTACGACTGGATGGCCATGGAGCCGAGCAGCAAGGCCAGCGACTACCTTGTAGATCTCATCGGCTTTCTACGGAGCACGTTTGCTGTGTTCACCCACCTCCCGGTACGTCACCTCCACGTGTTTGCTTTCTTCTTCCATCTAGGGAACATCTGGTGGTGCTGTTGAAACTAATGGTTGCTCAAGCTTTATGGAGTGGGATGGAAATGGGGTCTTGGACTGTCAGAAGATACGAAATAACAAATTATAAGAGGGTAGATTGAGATGAGCTCTTGGGCAGAAGCTCTTCCCTGGGAGGGTGCTGAGGCTCTGGCACACGGTGCCCAGAGAAGCTGTGGCTGCCCCATCCCTGGCAGTGTTCAAGGGCAGGTTGGACACAGGGGCTTGGAGCAACCTGCTCTAGTGGAAGGTGTCCCTGCCCGGGGCAGGGGTTGGAGATGGATCAGCTTTAAGCTCCCTTCAACACAAACCATGCTGTGATTCTGTGTAACCTATGTGTTACCATGAGTTAGGCTTCCGTGAGAGTCTCCCCAAGTGTTTTCAGGTCTACTTACACATGAATGAGGGAATATCACAGTCCACCATGTAGAAGTAGGACCAGAATTCACTAGCCACCCATATTTTAGATATGTTAACTCAGATTAATGGATGTTGAAGATCTTTTTCAAGACATGCCAGTATATGGGTGTCTATTATTTGAACTGCAGATACACTTCCAAATGTTTGTCAAGTCACTGGATGCCTTACATCAAAATGTTGCTCTTTGGAAGGCAGCATATGTTTCTTTCTTTTCTCTGCTGTCTAAAATAGGCCTCTTTTTATGCTGTTATTGCGATCAAAAAGGTATTTTATGTTGCTTTTTTGCAGTTGGCTGAGTAGTGTCCCATTGAATAGGAAAAATATAACCATCAGGGAGTTTCATTTTTGCTCAAAAAGCTTTTTTCCCCCCTTTTAAATAAGATTTGTTAGGAGCTGTCTGGATATATACTTATAAAGTATCTTCAGTCATCAGGTATTTTGTAACAGCAAATCCACTGAACACTATATTTGTCCTAAAAGCAATTTCAGATCATTCTTCCTTCCTTGACTGTTATTTATTTGGTGTTACTGGGTGCCCAGGGCTATAGTGCACCAGCACACACTGGGCATCTCTCATGAGCTTGGATATAAACAGGAAGAAAAGGCTAATAACACACAATGGTGGTTTTCTTCACTGTATTCTGCTTGTTTATACCACTGTGATTGCTCTACTGGAAGGATGTTCAAGCCCTTCAGAGCCGTTCTGGGAGGTGTTACAGCCCCCAAACTGTGCAGCACTCTGCATGGTTCATGACTTCATCATAGAATCCCAGACTAGTTTGTGTCAGAAGGAGCCTTAAAAGTCATCCGGTCTCAACCCCCTGCCCCGGGCAGGGACACCTTCCACTAGAGCAGGTTGCTCCAAGCCCCTGTGTCCAACCTGCCCTTGAACACTGCCAGGGATGGGGCAGCCCCAGCTTCTCGGGGCACCCTGTGCCAGCGCCTCAGCACCCTCACAGGGAAGAGCTTCTGCCCAAGAGCTCATCTCAGTCTCCCCTCTGGCAGGTTCCAGCCATTCCCCTTGTCCTGTCCCTACAGGCCCTGTTACTACATGCCCTTGTATAGCCTTCTCTAGTGTAGCAGGATGGAAATGAGGGTTTATTTGCTGTGTATGGAGAAGTCACCAAGAGAGAAATGAAAGTGCTTTCCTCGTTCTCTGTATGCAGAGGTGGTGGTGAGAAGGTGCTTGCTTGTCTCTGTTATCACTAGAACAAACTGCTAACCAAAGTGTTGGTGCTGTCCAGAGAGGTTGGAAGGACTTTCATCCTTCTTCTTGTTCAGGCCAGGTTTATTGCCAAAATGTCCCTTCTGTTGGCAGCCCTGAGCAGCGTGGCTGGTGCCCTCTGGAGTCAGGAGGTGCTTGGAGATGGCTGGATTCCACAACTGCTGGATTTCTCCGTAAAAAAGGAAATGTGGTTCCACATTTATCACCTGGAGACCAGTTCCACAAATCATATTGGGAATACTTATGCAAGCAAGTAATGGAGTTTGGCAGGGAGATTGGTCTCTGCACCAGAGCATGAAGCATGGCTAGCAGGAGAGATGAGGATGGGGAGAGAAGCCCACAGTGATTTATGAGATTGGCCAGGAGCGATTTATCTTCCTTTAAATATTAATGTTTCCTTTCTGAGTGAGTCAAAATTGTTTTGGAGGCTGGGAGGACATCTGATTGGTCTGAAAAGGACTGAGGCAGCTTGAAGCAGCCTTTTCTCTCCCAGAACTGGATTAGGAAGGACCCAGCCCAGGGGAAGGCTGTTTGTATTTGCAGTGTAGCACCTTATCTTCAAAGCATTGCAGGGCACTGATCCTCCTGATAGCCTCAGGATATAGGGGAGGCAAGTCAATCAGGTGCTGCAATCTGATTTGTGAAGCTGTAGATCTGGTGCAATGGTTTGTAGGAGATATGGGTGTGGGGGTTTTATATGTATTTAAGTTTCTCCCTTTAGAGGAGTGATCTGAAGATGCTGTCCCTGAACATCGCTGATGGGTCCCTGGGTACCCTTGCAGGCAGTGGTCGGTGAGAACACGTCAGGAAGAATCAGGGCACATCTAAAAGACACCCAGCTCTTTTGGTGTCTCTGTTGGTTCATTCTCGTAGGGTTCAAGGGCCTTCTTCCAGTGGCTTAATAGAAACATATTAAAACGTCTGCACTTTACTAAATAAGATAGGAGATAAGGTGTGGAGAAGCCCACATTGGTCAATGCAGAGAAATGATGGAGATGTTTGTGAAAGCACCAAAATTGCTGGATGAGCTTTATTTGTGAAAAGAAAGAGTGAGAAGGGTTTGAGGGGGAAAGGAACTATCTGCGGAAATGGTGGTGCTGGATTGCTGGTGGCAAGGTAGAGCTGTTTCTGTACTGCTGGTCCAAATCCAGCCCAAATCGTTAGTGCTGTAGCATTATTATCTAAAAGGAGATGCTGCCCTGATTGAAATGAGTTTGCAGCCTGGTTCAGCTGTAAAATACAGACTGTCAGTAGCTCACAAAGAAAAGCAAGTGACTTTGCACCATCCTTGGATGGGGCATCGTTGGAGCATCTTCTCATTTCATGGAAGCGGACTCCATGCAACACCATCCCTTTCTGTTCTCATGTCCTATGCTGGTTTGGAAATTCCCCTGTCTTCCAGAGGTGATAATTGGGTACCTTTGTGTTGAATTTGCACAATTTTAGAAGTGAAAAGCATACTCCTAGTGTTGGAACTTGTTTTTCAGAAGAGTGGCAGTCTCAGGAGATGACTAAGTGGCAGGAGCCGAGCTACTCACCTGCCTTTTGTCACAACAGCAATTACACCAAGAAAAACCTTCACCTGGTGATCAAAGAAACTCAGCCTGGGCTTGTTTGCTGTTAGTGTGCTAAAATTACAGCAACAAAAAGTGCTGTCCTGTAATAGAATGGAGCTGAAAGTCCTGAGCCTGCAAAAATGCAGGCGGCTCCTTAACATGATGGGTGTGAGTAATCCCATTGTCTCGGATGGGGCTCCTTGTCTGCAGGAAGCCTTTCTGGGGTCAAGGCTCCAGCTTGCTGCAAGGCAGATCAAATGGCCTTGAAAGGTCCAGTTGACTCAAGTCAATGTTTTGGAGAGGGGGGTGAAGAGGAGCAGAGATGCTGAGCGAGCTAAAAGGTGACTGAGCCAAGATTTGGCCATTAGGTTTTGTGTTTCCCTTTTTGGATACATGAGGCGGAATTTTTCCTGTATTTATTGGGGGGAATCCGAGAATGGTTGAGGTTTGGAAGGGACCTGTGGAGGCCATAGGATCATAGAATGGTTTGTGTTGGAAGGGGCTTTTAAAGGTCAGCTAGCCCAACCCCCCCTGCCATGAGCAGGGACACCTTCCACTAGACCAAGTTGCTCCAAGCCCTGTCCAACCTGGTGCTGAGCATCTGCCACCTCTCTGGAAAACCAGGTCATCTGGTCCAACCCACCTGCTCAAGCAGGAAAAGTAACCCAGACCAAAGCTAGTCCTGGCTGGTGGAGTGCCCTAAAGAGTCTCTGCTTTCTCTAGTGTTCAAGCAGAAATTGCAATCCCTATTTTTTTTCCTTTAGAGCATCAGAATAGACATTGTGGGAGCTGGTGGAAACCACTTGATATTAGGAATCCTGGAATCGAGTTGCTTTTTGCAGCTTTGCTTCAGGATGTTGAGCCCCCATCTGTGAAGGGCATGCTGGTGGGTACAGCGTGTGCCAGCGGGGGGCAAGGAGAAGTTCATGGTGAAGTTAATGGGGGTTTAGTGTATACCACTGCTGCATGGAATTTTCATGGTGGTTTAGAGCCACAATTTGAAAATGCTTCACTAAGTGCCCAAAATGTCTCCAAAGAAATAAAACGCTGGTGGGAATTGAAGTGTAATTAACATTTGGCTTCAAGGCTGCCCTCTTCCTGCGTTAACCAGGGAGAGTTGGTTACTGCTGCTGCTGAGCTTATTAATATGGGATGCTCGGGCCTCCTTTAAAAGAAAATACTTCTATTTTTTAAAGGAAAAAATACTTTAGGGAGAAAAAAAAAGTATTTTAGGAAAAGAGAAAAAAAAGGTGGTTTCTGCTTTTCAGCAAGTAAAGGGCCTCCAAAAATGAACATTTCCAGCGTAATACTTTTAGAAGAATGACTGAAAAAGCCTTTTGTCTTTGATGGCTGCTTGTTGTTTTTATTTCTTGTTAGACAAGTTAATGTAAATCGCATTGACAGGGCTACTCCAAACACACTGATTTGTTGACATTAAGCTTCTAGGAGATGGAGGGTTGTGTCAACACCTACAGTGAACTGTCAGGTTAACAAAGCAAGGATGTTTTCTTGGGGGAGGGGAGCAGGGTTGGGGGAAGGGGGGGGTGTTTTGTTTTTATTTTAGGTTTCCTTTAATCCTCTGTTAGTCTTGTATCTTGATAACCTCCTTTGGAAGGTAATCAGGGCAGGTCAAGAGGTGATGCTGACCCGGGAAAGGGAAGCAATCTTTCAGCGATCGAACAAACTCTAACCTCTGCTGTCTTTGAGCAGTTCAGTGTGAACTCTTTGCAAAGGGGGTTTGGGGGCTGTTTTTTTGGGCTTTTTTTTCTTCCTTTTGTGCTTATTTTTGCCAGATGGCAGGCAGAGATTTCAGCTGGAGCCACGCGAACGCTGCGGCTGCTCTGCCTGCAATGGTTTTGCCTTATTCACCGTGTTGGCATCTCCTCCCTGTTGCAGATGAATACTCCAGCCCCGGCAGCTCTTGCTTTGGTTGAAAGAGCTTTCAAAGTGTTTATTTTCCTTTTAAAGAGAACGATTACCTCTGTTTTTATTTAAAAAGCCAAATCCCTCTGTAATATTTTCAAAGGCACTGTGCATGGAAGTAAAATGCCTTGAACTTTGCACCAGTCACAGCCTTGACCATGTTGGGAGGGACCCAAGTGGAAAATAACCATCACGAAGACATCATATGAGCACCAAAGATGCTGTCTTTAGATGTGCACGAGTCCTGCGGGTGCTTAGATAACTTGTCCTTGCCCTCAGAAGAGCTTTTCCTTGAGCTGGTCCCTGCTGTCACTCACTAGGGTTTGACATCCATCACCTCCATCCTACAGGTGGGAAAGCTGAGGCACGTGGATGTTGACTTGCAGAACATACCTAGTGGCAATAAAACTTGACCTGTGGTACTTTGATTTCCTCTTCATCCTCTGTAGACTGGGTTCAAAGAGCCCATATTTTGCTTTACTAATACTCTACCAACTGTCGAGCATCTCGTCCTTGGTTGAAACGTTAATGGGTTGGCTGTAGGCACCTCTGGGCAATGACCGATGTGACTCTCTGCCTTTCTCGCTGTTGCTTTGCTCTCTTCTGCATTTGACTTTAAACTCCCTGTGTTGTCCTCTGTAGGGGGATGTAGATGTCCACTCTACAATGTCGGTGAGTACAAGACTGCGTGTCGCACGCGTTTGGTCTGCTCTGCTCGCACCTCAGATGTTAAGGGGGTGAATTGAACCAGAAAAGGTCCTTAGTCTCAGAAGGGAGGAAAGGAAAAGGGTGAATAGAAGTGTAAATCAATAGGGTAAATAGGAGAGCAGGGAAAAGGGTTTCCTTCCAGGGATCACCCACAAGCATGCTGTTGCAGTAACATTGCTAAATCACTGCTTTTAGAGCACGTGGCATTTAACTGTCTCCTTTTATCCCCCATGCATCTCTAAATGTGCGGGGAATTAGGGGAAATGCCTGTTATTAGGGAAAGCTTGATGGGATCTTCAACCTCTGCTTGAAAAAGGAAAGATCTTTTTAAAATCCCCCCTCACTCCCTGTATTCTGTTCAGACAAATGCCCCAGGGGGATTTCAGCCTGATGATCATCCTGGTCTAAGTGCTTCAACCTGGGGCTTGGACTGCTAAGTTCCCTCCAGCTAGAGTGGTAGAATAGTGTTTTATCCAGAAAATAGTGTGGGTGCTTGAATGCTTTCTATCTCCCTATTTGGATTAAGGCAATCAGCACAAAGAAAGTGATGGAGACCTCTCGGACCTGCCTTCTGGTTCAACGAGCCCCTCTAATTGTTGTCATTTCTGCTTGTTTCATGTGCGGGAGAAGCAGCAGCAGCATTTCCAGAGATAGATTGCAAACAAAGTGCTCTCGAGCTACCTTGTTTCCTCTATTCCCATGTCTGCAAGCCAAGACACGTGCGGGCAAAGCGTGCCTTGTTTTATGTTGGTGCAGCCCTGCTCGATGCGGTTGTGAGTTGTGGCCAGCGCGGAGGTGTTGCCTCTACCCCGGCTTCTGCTTTTCCACCTTTAACCCCTGCTCTCCATTTTAGTGCTGAGCTGCCATGGTAGTATTGATATTTCATGCCATGGTTGGATGCTTGTTCCCCTTTTCCTGGAAACTGAGCATAGCTAAGCCTTGACTATTTGCAGGCTCTGGGCACCTGGGGGTTTCTAAGTCAACATCGAAGTCCCAAATCAACGCCAGCTTCTGGAAAGAAAGAACCTTGTTAAAGCAATTTGAGGCCAGCTTCCATCAAAGCAGTGGCTCGGTTGCTGGCAGGGCTGCGGGAGCTGCCCGCGCTGTTGGGAAGCAGGCTGGGATGCTTTGGGCATCCCCCTGCTTCCGCGGGTTTCCAGGAGTGGTGTTGAATGTCGAGCATCCTACATGGTGTCCTTAGGGCGTTCCCTAAGAGAGACAGATGCAAGAAGGGGTATTGCCTCTGGCTTTCCAAGACTTTCAACCATTTAGAAGCCAGATGTATTTATTTCTTTAATTGAATCCAGTGCCTAGACAGCTATGGAGTCAGCTTCCTATGGAGAGGGGTGCATTAGTTTCATTAAGGTAAATCAATGAAAAATAATACCTGGAGGTCCCCTGGAAAGGGTCAGGGATGGAGTAATCCCTTTATATGGTGGGACTTTGCTTGCCTGCTTTTAGTTGGTTTTGTTCTTAACTGCGACAGATTCTCGTTTTCCTTTTAACCCTTCTAATTTTCTGTTCTCTAGGTAGTTGGTGTGAATTGGTGGAAATAAATCACTAATCTGTCTAAAAGAAAGTGAAGAATAAAAATCTGATTGCACAAAACAGAAAGACAAAGGAGTAATTGTAATAGAATTTAAAATGTCTGGTGGGAAGTAGTTGTGGCTAATCCTGGAAGCCTCTTAGTGTTGTGGATACAGACACATAGAATCAAGGCGAGTTGCCTGGGATGCAGACATCGACAGGGCATGAGAAGCATCCAAAATCCTCCCTATATGGTCCTCAGGGGGCTTCTTTGCTCTCCAGAGATGATCAGAGTCTCTTGTGGGATGTTGCTTACACCAGCTTGTCCTGAAGATTGGGCAGAGTGGCCTTAAAATGAAGGTGCTTTGGTGGGGAGAAGATGGGCTGGTGGCTCTGTGGTCCTGTGGTGCAGTCTGCAGGCTGGGCTTTGTTTTCCTGGGTCTTCTCAAGTGTCTCCAAAATCCCAAATACTTAAGAAAATGAAGGGATTGAAACGAGAGCTAATGGTTGCTTTAAAGCAAGGAGCAAAGCATTCAAATGCAGTGGATTTAGCTGTGTTGGCTGGGGAGAAGGCTGACCTCTGATTAACCCAGGGGCCCTAGTTAACTCGAATCCGGGTAAGCCAAGTTATCTTGTAATTACATGGTTTCTTGTCTGCTTTCAGCACTTTGAAAATTAATTGAAACTAAAATGCCCAGTCCCATAAATCCTTTAAACCAGGGTGTGCATGCTTCCCGAGGTAGTGCTTCCCTTTGTGTAGTCACCTTGGCATGTTTGGCTTTGATTTTTATTTTACAACCTTAAGATTTATAAAGCTATTTTGTGCTCACTTTTGCATGCACGTACTTACAGATGTGTAGTACAAGGAATTTGGCAGCCAAAATCCATCCTGACCATAAGGAATCCAAACGTGCCTGCTTCCTGCACCAGAGCCTCAGCTTCTACCTTCCAAAAACCCAAATAGAAGTTGAAATATGGGTTTGTTTGGGTTTTTTTTTCCCTTTAGCAAATCTAAGTGGAACAATTGACTGCAATTTTATGCTTTCCTGTTCTTTCGTCCACTGGCAACCTGAAACCTTGTAAGGTTCTTCTTATGTTGTGAACATGTAAAGGAACATTGATGAACACATCTGCATCCAAAGCCCCCAGCTATCTTCCTTAACCTACCCATGGGAGGAGACTCACCTGCCCTAGAGGAGCCCAACCATCATGTACAGTGTGCTTTGGGGTCCCCATGCAGTGGACACTTGAATTGAGGTTGCATGGAGAAGTGTTGGGAGTTCATTCCCATCATTCAGAGCTGAGACCCGTGTGAGCACCACCGAGTGTTGTTGGTGTGGTTGGTGGCTCTAACTAAAGACATGGCATTGCATGACCATCATGGGGGTGCCTTTATAGAGGAATGTATGATTCTATGTGTTCTCCCTGGTTCTTGCAGCCTACGTTGGATATAATAGCAAGAGAGAGCAAAAAAGCATTTAGAAGTGCAGATCCTTATGGATTTCTCATGATGGTCATGATCTTTCATCATTGTGTTTCATGAAGGACAGTATATAAAGAGAGTCCGATGGGTTAGTTAAAAACCAGGGTAACTGTAATCCTACAGCATTGTTCACCCATCTTTTTCATCTCTCTATTTTTGAACCATAACATCCAAATATTGAAACCAGTAGTTCAATGTAGGGTTTAGTTCTGGGGAAAATATAAAACAAGCTGAAGATTCACATGCAATTGTGTTGGTCACTCAGAAATCAGCTCTGCTTGGAAATAAGGATATCTCCTGAACTGGGCATTGGTGGCTCATGGAGTGGAAATGGAGTTGGTGGGGTTTGGGTTTTAGTCTTTCTTTTGTTCTGAATTCATCCCTTTCCCAGTCTGTTCAACATCTGGGCCTTAAGTCACGTATTACTTGCGTTTCCAACTGGCGGCCGTACGTCACAGCAACGTGCCGACCCTTCCTTCAGCATCCCAGCAAGCAGGAATCTGCGTAAACAGGGAATCTGGAGCATCCCTGTGTGTGCAAAGGGTTGAGAAACCCTTGGTGTCAACGTGTCGGAGTGCAGCGTGCTGTGCTCCAGGCCCTGAGATCTTTTTTTCCCTTTTATTTATAACATCGAACTGGAATGATGAAAATATATAGCAAAGATGAAGCAATTCCATTCACTCTCTTTAAGTCTTCCTACTGCCATAGTTGGCAGATGCTCTTCCCTGATAAATCAGCAGAAAGAAGCGTAGTTCTAGCACTTCATACGTTAGGGAAGAATATATAAAAGATCTGTATTTAATCAATTTTTTGTTTCCAAAATGGCAGCTGCTTTGTATTTAATGGAAAAATCAGGCTCTTCCCAATGGAAAGAATGTTATTCCCAAAGCGAATACAAAAGAAAATAAAAGCCACAAAAGAGGGGGATGAAATATGTCATTTATATATTTTTTTCTTCTCGTTCATTCCAGTTGTGGAGCCACACGTTCCCATCATGGTCAGGCCACAACTCTGGTTTGCGTCAAGTAACTTGGAGAGTCTCAGCCCATGGACACAGGGATCAGGAGAGAGCCTCACCCCATGTTAGGAGGCACAAATAGGACCGAGAAAAATTGGGGCTACTTCATGCTTCTTGTGTACACATAGAGACTTGTTAAATCAGGTTATTTATGGGTTTAGTTCCTTAAAAGGCTGAGATGCCTTCACGTTGGAGCACCATGGTTTTTCCTTCACACCTTCTGTTGCAGGGTCTTGGAGTCTTCTTCAGAGGTGAATGATCTTAGAGTGAAATTACGTATAAGGAGGAAATTCTTTACTGTGAGAGTGGTGAGGCCCTGGAAGAGGTTGTCCAAGAAAGTTTTGAATGCCCCATACCTGGCAGTGTTCAAGGCCAGGTTGGACACAGGGGCTTGGAGCAACCTACTCTAGTGGAAGGTGTCCCTGCCCATGGCAGGGGTTGGAGCTGGAGGAGCTTTAAGGTCCCTTCTGACCCAAACCATTCTGTGATTCTATCTTTGTGGAGACGCAGGTAGTGAGCATGGTAGGATGAGAAGATTGAGGAACATCAGTGATGATCAAGGATGGTCAGGGATTTGGAGCATCTTTCTTGAGAGACTGTGAGAGCTGGGGCTGTTTAGTCTAGAGCTGACTGAGAGGGTATCTCATTAATGCAGATCAATATCTCAAAGGTGGGTTCCAGGAGGATGGTGCCAGATGCTTTTCAGGGGTGCCCAGCAACAGGATAAGGAGCAATGGCCATAAACTAAAGTGCAAGAAGTTTCACTTCAACATGAAGAAGAACTTCTTTACATTGAGGGTGGCAGAGCACTGGAACAGGCTGTGCAGGGGGGGTTGTGGAGTTTCCCTCTCTGGAGATGTTCAAAACCAGCTTAGACATGTTCCTGTGTAACCTGCTCTGGGTGGGACTGGACCAGATGATATCCAGAGGTCCCTTCCAACCCTAATGATTCTGTGATCAAGCTTTGATCAAGCAGGGTCCAAGCCCATGCAGCGGGTCCATGGATCACCATCTTCTCCTTGGGGTTTCAGTGAATCTACAGCATCATCCTTACTTGGTCTACTGCTCGTGTTTGCTCTGAAATGCATTGAAATGAAGATTTACTGCTGGGGGAAGGCTGCCAAACTGCCACCGTGGCAAGTTGGAAGCCCAGTGTCTGTACAGTTCGGTCAATGGTGCAACTCCCGCTGCTGAGCCAGGGATGTTGAGCCACGTTGTGGAGATACCTTCTGGGGGAAGGAGAAGCGGTTTGAGCTGTCATGACGTGCTCTGTCCATGTATTTTGGGTTTTGCGTGGGTTCTGGCAGCTGTTTCCCTTCTGGCCCCAGCACCTCCCTGTCTCCCGATGCCGCAAGAAGCCGGCGCAGGCATTTGCAGCGCTGAGTACTCAGAGAGTGGGTAGATGGGGCTTTTTTATCTTATATTCCTTGAAAAAGAGCATTATGTATAGAATCAGAAGAGTCATAGAAATGCACAGAAAGCAGAAGGCAGCAGATATGGAACGGGAGTTGGATACCATGGGCTGAACCTGCAGCCTGGTGGGAAAGTTGGGATCAGATGGTTACATGATTAATGAATGTCTACAGTTAAATCAAGTGGCTAATAAGGATAAAGCATCTAATTCCCAGTGTTTCCCAAAGCATAAAGCTGTTGTACACCTAACCTGGACTGGCAGGAGTGTTCTCCCACCCGTGCCCTGGGTGAAGGTCCTCGCACAGATCTCTGGAGCATATCAGGAGAGCAGGCAGCAGCTCCAGCTGCTCATTGTGGGTGAGCCAGGCTCTGCACACAACTCACTCCATGCTATAGACAAGTAAAAAGCAGTTAATTAAAAATATCCTGCCATGCATTTGGATAGTGTGCAAGGGAAAAAATGCTGATCTTGGAATCTCTATTTCCTTGGGGGGTGGTTCATATGTGCATATGCAAAAAAACCCCTCAAACAGCAGCTTCCCAGCTTTGCTGCAAACTGCTGAGTTCTACAATAGACCTCTGCCCGGTTGTGTGCCTCCATAAGGCTTCAAAGCAACTGCCCTGTGCTCAGTGTAGCAGCTGCATCCCGTGGTACTTCCCTTCTCCACCTCCTGCCCTTCCTTCTATTTATTTGTTTTCCTTCTTAAGAAAATATATAAAGTAGATGTTGCTTGTTGATACTGACAGCACAGTCAAAGTGAGGGAGAAAACTTGTGTTCCTGTGCATGCTCTTACCCTGGATCCTCTTATGTCCATGATAACATGTAGTTACAAGCCCTTGAGCAGTGCTTTTGCTGTCGGGTGTATTTGCTCCTGTTTTAAGTGAGTAGGTGCAATTCATAGTACCAAGACCCCTTGAAGATCCTGTTGACCTGTTGGAGCAAGTCCAGAGGCTACGAGGACGATCAGGGGCTGAAGCTCCTCCCATATGAAGACAGGCTGAGAACATTGGGGCTGTTCAGCCTGGAGAAGA
>NW_009935285.1:0-57589 GCF_000696875.1 Nestor notabilis | reverse complement strand
AAGAGAAGGTGGGGCGGCCCCATCCCGGGCAGTGTTCAAGGGCAGGTTGGACACAGGGGCTTGGAGCAACCTGCTCTAGTGGAAGGTGTCCCTGCCTGTGGCAGGGGGTTGGAACTGGAGGAGCTTTAAGGTCCTTTCCAATCCAAACCATGCTGTGATTCTATGATGCCTGTGTAGGAAAAACCTGGCCAGGGAGCTGGTTATTGCACAAATCAAGTGTCATTTGGTTAAAGACCAAAAAACCTTAAACCGAATTAAATAGGATTATAAGAAAAAAGCTGAGCACTTTCAGATCTCTCTGTTGGAGTCGGTTGTGACTGTCAGCCCCAGTGTGATTTCTGCTTCTGCCAGCCCTGAGTCTCCCACCATTGTCAGCCAAAATAGCCTCCAGCTGTTGACCTTGGGCATCTTCAGCACAGCCAAACTGTTTCGGTTTTCCCTCTTTTAGTGGAATATGAGAGGTTTTGTATCGGGCTGGTGTAACTGGCTGGTTTATTTTTTGTGTGGTGAGGATAATTGCTGTATTTGCTTTTTTTTCCCCCTTTTCTTTTTCATTTGACTGGTTGCCTCTAAGCTTCTGGTGGGAGTTCAGCCTTGCCATGTGTTTGTCTTGCTGCCCTATCTGTGACAGCCTGTTTTCCCTTTAATGCTCAAAATAGAATAGAAGTGGTAAATGTTTACTTCAGAAAATGACACCCCGTCGGTTTGGTTAAATCCCGCTGGAAGGCAGCCACTAAGACATGGGCTTGTGCTCAGCTTTCGTGTGAGTTTGAAACCAATCCTGCTTCAGTCAGAGGATGGTTGGAGCAACTGCTCTTTTAGCGCTTCAGATGCCACCAGCTTTCCAGGTGAGTGGATCTTTGCACGACACAGATTGCACTCAAACTGTGTTCGCTGGCACTGCTTTAAGGTGTTGCTCTTCATAGGTTTACTGTAGTGGTATTTTGGTGGTGGAAGGCTGTCTCTTCAAGCTGGTGTGTGATAGAATCATGAATCAACCAGGTTGGAAAAGACCTTTAAGATCTTCAAGTCCAACCATTCCCCAGCACTGCCAAGGCCACCACTAACCCCTGGCACTAAGGGCCACATCTACAGGTCTTCTAAATACCTCCAGGGATGGTGACTCCAGCACTGCCCTGGGCAGCCTGTTCCAATGCCTGAGCACCCTCTGGGCAAGGAATTGTTCCTCAGCTCCAGCTAAACCTGTCCTGGGGCAGCTTCAGGATGTTTCCTCTTGTCCCATCACTTGTTCCTTGGGAGCAGAGACCAGCCCCCTCCTGGCTCCATCCTCCTTTTAGGTAGTTGTAGAGATGAGATAGGGGTGGTCAAAGTCATCAGAAGACCAAAATCCCAGTTTCACTCAGGAAAGGCCATGACAGTATCTCAGATGTGATAATCTGTGTAGATCTGGTGATTTGCTAATGGCACTGAAGCTTCTTCCATAGATGACTACATCTTGTCCTGTTCCCAGCCCCAGTAACAGGGTGTAGAAGGAAGGGCAGCAACATCTGCATCTCATCCTGCAAAGAGCATCAGTCCTTGTCCTAAACCAGAAGCTGCCAGTCATCGGATCACTTCTGGCATGGCAGGTCCTGAGGAGAAAGAGGCTTTTCTTATCCTGGTAAACCACAGATGGCTGTGCCATTTACTCGAGCAGCAGGATGGATTTTGTAGCTGTTGGAAGGGAGGCTGTTGACACAAAGGCAATGCCATCGTTCCAGTAGGTCCCAGCCGTGCATTGAATCTGAAATGCCTTCCTCAAAGTAACGCGTGTGCAGTCCTTGCCTCTCCTTTTGTAAGTGTGGGCATTGGGAAACCTTTAACTTTTAACTGCCAGGTAGTATGAAGACCTGATGGGGGTCCAAGGCTGAGGAGCATCCCTTTCCCCATCAGGCGTTGCTTTGTGGTCAGGAGCCCTGGCCAACACGCATTGCTCATCACTAACCTTCTCTTGTTGGCTGCAAGGTTTCTTCTTCTTTTCCTTGGCAAATTCCAAAACCACCTGAATGTCAGCTTGTAGCTTGGTGCCAGTCACCTTTTTCCAAGTCCATAAGTCAACACACTGGCTTCAGTGTTTAGCTCCTGGGATGACTTCATGGAGCCAGAGATCAATTTGGAGTTTGAGCATAGCTGAAATCAAGAAGTGACAGTTAATGTTTGCACATCAGTCACCCCCCATGTCCCACGTGGGCCCATGAGTGACAGGGCTCAGCCCATAGCACATTCCCTGCTGGAAACCAGGAGCTGGTCGGCTGTCATCCTCTTTTAGTAACACTAATGATTTTTGGGATGAAAAAGTGATTTCTTCTTAATAAGGGTACTACAAAGCCAAGTAAATAGGATTAATAATTAAGAGTTGCTCTCTTGATACCTATTCTGATGCTAATACTTTTAGGGATGGATTTGATTTTCTGGGATGTGTGGTGTTGTCTGACAGTGTAGCACTTAATGAATCTCATCATCCCCTGGATAAGACACTGTGTTGATTCTCCTTTTATATTAAACATAAAACTTCTTAGAAAAATGGACTTTTCTTTGGGCTAATCTATGTTGTTCCCAGTGATTTGGCACTCATACAGTTGTGTTTTAACTCCATATGGATGCTTCCCTTCTCACACCTTCATCTGGGCTTGGTTCAGCTGCAGTTCTCCAGATCATCTTCTCTCATTTAAACACCAGGGCAGGTGTTTTCTCTGTCTTTCCATCAAACTTCTCAGTGCTCCAAGGCCACATCAGTGTAGGAGGCTGACCTGCCCCTTGTCCCTCCACTGGCTTCACATGATCCCATTCTGTGGGTCTGTAGGTACAAGCTTTGGTTTTGGACCACACTCCCTGTTCCATTGCCTGTCCACCCCATTAGAGATGCACCCATAGAGTTGGGTATGGCCAAGTTGGTCACTGATGCCAGCTGAGCTCCTGCCTTCAGAGGGGACATCTTTGGAGACCACCCTGCTCAGGGTGGCATTGATGCACCAGCTATAGGCTTGGTCAGCTCAGAGAAGTCTCCTTGACCATCCATTTTGCTCAGGGTTCTCACTTGTTCCTGCAGCATTTTGTCCTGGATCAAGTCACTTTAATTTCCAAGATATTAAGTGAAGATCCAAGGGGGTTTTTAACCAAAACCCTCCCCAAAACAGTCCAAAATAACAACAAAAAAAACCCCAAAACCTTCACAAAACCACTTTGTCAAGATTGAAAACGGATTTCTGGACAATTGATTGGTTTATTTGGTTTTCAAGTAAACCTCTTAAATCCAGCAAAGTACTCATTGTACACTTGTTCTGACTGTTTGGGAGGTGTTAATGTATCTGGGTAGTGGTATGGGGTGTGGGGGGGGTGCCATCTTCAGTGACTGCAGAACAATTGTTCTTAAGAAAAGGCAATAAGAAAATGCATCAGGATGGTGTTAAGAAGCTGTTAAATCAGGATAGCACGGAAAGCCAGGGAACTCGGGAGTTTGCAGGGGTGATTTAGTGGTGTTGCCCAGGTTTTAGTGAGATTTGGAGCTCCAGTGCTGCAGGCAGCAAGGGCAGTTCAGGGCAGGAGATCAAGTCTTGGGATCTGCAGGGTCTTCATCTGTGCCTGCACGGAAAGTGTGGATGCTGGAATTAATCTCAGTATTGCATTATTGAATTGGAGTAAATTCGGTGTTGAGATTACTGGGACAACTTGTGGTGTTTATAGAAAAGTGGACATTAAATATTGAGGAATTCTAATTTTTTGGCTCACTTTTCTGTTGTCTGAAGTCCATGGATTTGCACGTCTAAATATACTTAATCACATCAGTCCCAGGGCTTGTTGCAGGGTAAGAAGAAATCCTGTCGGTAGCACAAAAATAATTGGAAACGGAGACCATTTGAAGCTTGTCAGGCTTTGTTTTTCATGGAAATGTCACATTAACTCTTGGTGAGGTGGTGGAAGCCTTCTCAGTGCTACAATAGGACTTTTGTTTCCATCTCAGTAACCACATCACACCTAATTTTGACCAAGTGCAAAGCAAGCTCCTCCTAGACAAAGCCAGAGGTGCTGCTGCAGGGTGGTGGGATGGTGCCCCTCAGACCAGGGTCTCTTTGGGGGACCCCCCAGCTGGTGGCTGTTGCTGGTTCATGCCATCACCATGGCTTTGGCAGTGGTAGGTGTGTGCTGAGGAGCCCCCTCTCCCACTGCCAGTGGCAGCATGTTCCTGATTGCACATGAAGATTAATGGGTATTTATTTTAACAACCATTCCGTTGCAGTAGCTTTTAATGAGTCCTTTGATAGCAAGTTCCTTAATTAACAAGGCAGCTTTTCAGCGTTTCCTTTCCTTAATTGTTAACATATTTGCTATTTTCAAACAAAACACGCTACCGTGAGCAGTGCCGGCTCCATAGCCCCTGTGCTGACCTTCCCCATGGTGGCTGCCTGTCCCCCCGGGAACCCAAAGGCTTCCATCTGCTCCCCAAGTATGAAATACTAACAGAAAGAGATGATTTCATAGCTCATCTCCTGAAGTGTGATTAACTTGCTGGGGTTCAAGGGGCCTATAAGGATGTTGGGGAGGGACTGTTTGTTAGGGACTGTACTGGTAGGACAAGGGTTGATGGGTTCAAACTTAAACAGGGGAACTTTAGGTTAGATCTAAGGCAGAAGTTCTTCACAGTGAGGGTGGTGAGGCACTGGAATGGGTTGTCCAAGGAAGCTGTGAATGCTCCAACCCTGGAGGTGTTCAAGGCGAGGCTGGACAGAGCCTTGGGTGACGTAGTTTAGTGTGTGGTGTCCCTGCTCATGGCAGGGGGGTTGGAACTAGATCATCTTGAGGTCCTTTCCAACCCAAACCGTTCTATGGTGATGTGCTCTGGTAGGTGCCCCTTGGCTGTGTCTTTGTGAGAGCTTTAGAGGTTTGGCTCTGCCTTTTTACTGGTTGGCATGGCCACAAAGAACGTCTGGAGATGTTGTACCAGTGTGCACAGAGGAAGCCTTGATGGGACAGGGAGGACAGCGTTGTCTTGTGGATGTAATGGAACCCACAACTGCAGACCTGAAATGTAAAGGGAATCGAATAATCACAGCATGGTTTGTGTTGGAAGGGACCTTAAAGCTCCTCCAGCTCCAACCCCTGCCCCGGGCAGGGACACCTTCCACTAGAGCAGGTTGCTCCAAGCCCCTGTGTCCAACCTGGCCTTGAACACTGCCAGGGATGGGGCAGCCACAGCTTCTCTGGGCACCCTGTGCCAGCGCCTCAGCACCCTCACAGGGAAGCTCATCTCAGTCTCCCCTGTGGCAGGGTCAAGCCATTCCCCTTGTCCTGTCCCTACATCCCTTGTCCAAAGCCCCTCTCCAGGTCTCCTGGAGCCCCTTTAGGCACTGGAGCTGCTCTAAGGTCTCCCCAGAGCACAGCAGAGGGGCAGGATCCCCTCCCTGAGCTGCTGCTCATGCTCCTTCTGAAGAGGTTGCATCAAAGGCCATGGACAGAGCTAGAAATATGGTTATAAACTGATTTGAGTCTCAAAACAAAACCTTGTAGCTTTTGTTCTGATAATATGCTGTGAATTGCTTCATTTAACTGAGCACTGGAGCAAGCTGGTGCTTGGTAGGGGTGGCCAGGCAGGCATTTGGTCATTGAGCTCTGTCAACTTTCACCCATGATCCTTGTTCTCCCCAGTGCAAATCTCTTTTGGTTTTAATGAGGTTTGCAAAGGTCTTAAAGAAGTGACTGATGCTCAGAACTGTTGGTGGAATTGCTTTATGAGATCTTACGCTCTTCAGCTCTCTGTGAAGTTGGTAAATGAGCTGTTGGTGACTTTAAAGTGTTCGTTTTCCCCTTCTCCGCAGACAGCTCAGGTCATGGTTTCATCCCTCCTCCTTTGCCTTCCTCTCCAAATCTCAACTTGCATTTTAGATAGCAATGTTCCAGGCAGGTGAAGCGTTTCTGAAGTACAGGCAGGGACCGAGCTGGTCTGGGGCCATGGGGAGCGGGATCAGGATGTAACTGCCATTTCCCAGTGCGCTGGCAGGGGGAGAGCCTTTGGGAGTGCCACTGGTTTTATTGTGCGCTCTCAAAACTCATCAGGGTAATAGGATGAGGTCTGAGCTGTCCCAGCTGAGCGCGGCGGCTCCTCTGAACATCAGGGTTCTCTAGGAGCAGCATCATCAGGGGCTGACATCTCGGAGGCGTCTTGCTCTGTCTCCATGCCAAGGCACATGTCCCGACACCGCTGCTGTGGGTGGTGCAGTGAATGGTTTCGGGAGGGAGGTGAAGCTGGTGGAAAACACGTCCATCACAGGCTCGGCTCCGCGTGTCGGTGCACTGAGCTGGGGCTCTGTGTCCCAGCGCTGCAGGAAAGCTGAGAAATGAACCAAGGAGAGAATAAATAACACTATGAACTGAACCACAGTCATAAATAAGTGCCAAAGAACCAAGATGGGCACGTTGTGGTCTGAGGATGTACTTGATATCTGCCAGCGCGCAGCCCAAACCATCCCGAGTGTGAATACAAACAGCCTTCTTCACTTGCAGCAGCAGCTTATTAGTGGTGATATATCAGTGTCTTGCTGCTGGTTTTTCTCCTTGTCAGCAGCTGCTTATCAGGCAGATTTTGCACTGAATTTCTAGGGAAATAGTGTAAAATTGATGTTTGGAAGCTGTTGCTGATCTTATAAGGAGCTGCTGTAAGTGGGTATCTGTTGCGCTCAGTGTAGGGGTGAGGTAGAAAAGGATTAGGTCAGTCTTATTTATAAGGCTAGGTTTGGGCTTATTTATAAGGCTATGTTCAGTTTTATTTATGAGAGTGGAAAACATGCATCCTGGAAGGGTTTTAAATCTTGGTGCCCAGGGAGTGAGATGCTGGTCATCGCTGGTGGTACCTTCTTTTCTCCAACCAGACATTTAGCACAATGATTTAAAGTCCTGCAGCATGTCCAAGCCCTCTGATAGTAAATATAAGGGGAAAATGGATTAATGCTTAAAAAAATACCTGCATATACTTTTGTCTTTCATCCAGTAATGTTGGATCTAAACAGTCAAGCATTTGTATATTCTTAAATCTGTGATGAAAGACTGAGTCTTTTTTAAAGCAGGATGGTTTTTTAGGTGTTTAGACCTTAAGAAGAACAGAAATTAAAGGTCAGGTTCTCATCTGGCGTGAGAAGATTCAGCTACAGAGTTTTCAAAGACATGGTGCACATTTGCACCTGAAAAGGTCTTGGGCCTGGCCGAATCCTGTGTGAAAGGAATGGGGAGGGAAGGCTGAGCCAGGAGCTGCTACTGGGCTTGTTGGTTGTATCCCCTTTAGCATCTCTTGCGAAGAATTTCCTAACGTACCACTTACACCCTGCTTTCGCAGTGAAGGCTCAGCAAAGTTGTTGTGCTGTCAAGCCCTGATGTTTAAATTACTTTTTCCATCCTGTCTTCCTCACTTTCAGCTTATTAACTTGACATTTCATCTCAGTTATTTGCTCTTCTTCATACCCTTCTGGTGTCACTTGTCATTCACTGTCTATATGGGCAAGTCTGGCTGGCCAGAGGAATGTGTGCAGGGTGTTTGCTGTGGCTGTTGCAGGTGGAGGGAACCCTTTAGGTACTTCTGCATATTGTGATCTGATCCTTGCTTGGCATGCAGGAAGGTTGTTACCCTTACGTTTTTGTCAGTGGGGCAGAAAACCTTGCTGGTTCGACTTCCCTTTCGGGTGAGCATCTCCAAGGCTTCTCCAAGGGTTGCCCTCTGTGCAAACTCTTCCTGATGTGCAGTCATGAGCAACTCTTTGGCATGTTCTCATGTTCTTCCAAGACGGGTAAGGAGCCTTATTCCCCACACCCAGCATGAGTGGGGGTCCCAGGCCACGGCTGGAGAGCTTTGTTTTCTCATCCTCTGCTTCCATCTGGGTCTTCTGCTCAGTGCTGGGTGCACCCCCAGAGCGCGAGCAGCAGCTCAGGGAGGGGATCCTGCCCCTCTGCTGTGCTCTGGGGAGACCCCCCCTGCAGCCCTGATCCAGCTCTGGGGAACAGCACAAGAGGGACGTGGAGCTGCTGGAGCGAGGCCAGAGGAGGCCCCGGAGCTGCTGCGAGGGCTGGAGCAGCTCTGCTCTGGAGCCAGGCTGAGAGAGCTGGGCTGGGGCAGCTGGAGAAGAGAAGGCTCCTCAAGGGGACACCTTAGAGCAGCTCCAGGGCCTAAAGGGGCTCCAGGAAACCTGGAGAGGGGCTTTGGACAAGGGATGGAGGGACAGGACAAGGGCAATGGCTTGAACCTGCCAGAGGGGAGACTGAGATGAGCTCTTGGGCAGAAGCTCTTCCCTGTGAGGGTGCTGAGGCGCTGGCACAGGGTGCCCAGAGAAGCTGTGGCTGCCCCATCCCTGGCAGTGTTCAAGGCCAGGTTGGACACAGGGGCTTGGAGCAACCTGCTCTAGTGGAAGGTGTCCCTGCCCAGGGCAGGGGTTGGAGCTGGAGGAGCTTTAAGGTCCCTTCCAACCCAAACCAATCTGGGGTTCTGTGAAAACTATTCAGTCACAGCAAAATCTCAGGTGTCTGTTGGAAGTAATGAAGAAAAATCACGGTCAGGTAGCAACGTGCTTCCCACTGTGGTTGGGGATGAGGAATTGGCATAAGCAGTGTTTTAAATAACCAAATGTGTCAGAAGGGCACAAGTTAATGATGAAAAGCAAAAAAAGAACCCCATGGCTCTGCTAAACTTTATGGTTGCCGTGCTTCATCTTCATTTTAGCAAAGATGTTTGTTTGGAGGTGAGTAATGAACGCTCCTGGAGCTTGGGAACGGCTGTGAGCAGTGGAGATGAAGTACCCTGCCCTGAAATGCATGGGTCTGCTCTTTTTGTTTTAAATAAGAAATGCTTTTTTTCCTTCCTGCTTTTAAGACGAATGTGACCTGAAGATCCAAAACAACTTTGTAAAGCTGGTAAAAACCCTTCCCAGCACATGCATCAAACATTTACAATGAGGGTGGTAAAACACTGGCACAGGTTGCCCAGGGAGGTGGAGGATGTGCCATCCCTGGAGACATTCAAGGCCAGGCTGGATGCTGTTCTGGGCAACCTGATGTAGGTGAAGCTGTCCCTGCTCGCTGCAGGGGGGTTGGATTAGATGAGCTTTGAAGGTCCCTTCCAACCCAAACCATTCTTTGATGCTGTGAGTTGCTTATCTCAGTGTGCTGCAGTAACGAAACTTGCGGGACTCAGCTTGAAACACTGCTTAACCTCCTTGCTTTAATCCCAGTTTAAATACAGTTTGTGAGTGAGATCTAAGCCACTCCTTGTTTTCAAGAAAGCATGTTAAAGCCTTTTGTGTGCATCTGAACACATAATCTCCTGCAGGAGCTGTTTGCAGGTAGCACCATCATCCAGAAATATGGGATGCACATGCTGACATCAAATCGTTCCGTGCAGCATCACCTGGTAGGTCTGTGTGAGTCTGTGCTCTTGTGCCAAAGGATTTCCCCATGTTTATGGCTTTAATACATGTTGCAGGCCCGTGCCAATCTTACCTGCCAAATCTTACCTGTGGTTGATAATGAGGGAGAAAGGTGGATAGATTGAAAACTAAATGTCCCCACGTGTTCAGTGCCCCTAAATGATGCTTGGGGTTAGTTCACTGGGAGCTGGCACCTGTAACCTCTGAGACTTGCTGCCGTGGTGCAAAGTAAATTCAGTGAGAATAGAAGAAACCTCCTTTGTAAGTGTTGTGAGGGGTGGTCTGAGTTTGGGTTGATAATGAGGGAGAAAGGTGGATAGATTGAAAACTAAATGTCCCCACGTGTTCAGTGCCCCTAAATGATGCTTGGGGTTAGTTCACTGGGAGCTGGCACCTGTAACCTCTGAGACTTGCTGCCGTGGTGCAAAGTAAATTCAGTGAGAATAGAAGAAACCTCCTTTGTAAGTGTTGTGAGGGGTGGTCTGAGTTTGTTTAATGGCTTTGGTGATCCTTTGTATTTTCTGAAGTGCTTTGCTAAACACAGTGTGCTCCCTGCTTGCTCCTGAGCCTGTTCCTCTGTAGGACCAGAGCATCATCCTCTGGCCAGCCTGGCATGGGACAGCCACCTCCTCTTCTGTCCCCTTGGGGCATCCAAGAGTCTGTAGGTCTCTGTGGATGACCTGAGTTCTCCATCAGCTTCCCTCTCTGCTGCTGGTGGCTCTCCTGGTTGACAATGCTTTAGCCAGGTCAGGGTGTGGGTGCTTGAGATCTGTGACGTGCTTATGACCTTTCACAGGAGATGGAGCTTTCTGAGCACCCTTTCCCCTTTCTCCTGTTCCACAGCCCATCTCTACCCTCAGCATCATCCCTTTCCTTAATATGACTCCTCTATGGACATCCTAAGTCCTCAGGGGCATCCTGGGCTTTTTACCTGCCAGTTCAATTGTGTCAGTGCAGGGGCTTGGTTTGAAAATCAGCTCTTTCAGACTCCACAATTCGAAACTTCAAGCATTCTAATTAAATCATCTGTCCCGAGTTCTCTTCTCTTGCCTTGCAGTTGTTCCTCGATTGGAAGATGGAAGGTTTACCTCGGGTAACTCCTCTTGCTGTGGACTGTTCACAAGGTTTATAGCTTGAGATCTCAGTTGTTCCTCAAAAGTGAAATGTACCTGTCATGGTGCAGAGGAAATGGGTCAGACATTATTTACTGACAATGGTCTGAATTTCTTCTGTATCTGAAACTCAATTTCTCAGACTTCCATTGCAGATACGAGTGTTTTGAGGGATTTAAGTAGATTCTGTCTGTATGGCAGCCTCGGCTGCAGCCTCCTACATGTTGATCCCCTGTTTAGTCACTTCCTGTTAGGGACAGCTTGGGAGAAGGCTCTAAGGTGTCCCCTTGAGGAGCCTTCTCTTCTCCAGCTGCCCCAGCCCAGCTCTCTCAGCCTGGCTCCAGAGCAGAGCTGCTCCAGCCCTCGCAGCAGCTCCGGGGCCTCCTCTGGCCTCACTCCAGCAGCTCCACGTCCCTCTTGTGCTGTTCCCCAGAGCTGGATCAGGGCTGCAGGGGGGGTCTCCCCAGAGCACAGCAGAGGGGCAGGATCCCTTCCCTGAGCTGCTGCTCACGCTCTGGGGGTGCACCCAGCACACGGGGGGTTCTGGGCTCAAGCACACACTGAAGCCGGGTCATGGGGAGCTTCTTGTCAACCAACACCCCCAAGTGCTGCTCCTCAGGGCTGCAAACTGCATTCATGGAATCATAGAATCGATAGAATTCCCTGCGGTACAAGCAGGAGCAGCACATGTTGGGGTGCTTGAGGTTATTTCCCACTACCCAGGCCTGGGGAACAGTCCTGTCCGTATAAACACAAATGACTTCTTTAGTCACCTCCTTGCCATGATGTTTCCTTCTCCTTAGGCCCCAGTGGCACCTGGAAGGTGCCGCACGGTGCTAGAAGGGCTGAAGAGCATCCATGTGCTAGAGACACCATTGTCACAGTAGTGTGGCCCCAGCTCTCTGCTCCCTTGTAGCCAAGGCTAAACCTTGAACTATGAGCCTCTGCTGTTAGAAAGCGAATTTGAAATTCCTGTATGGAATATATATGGATTCTGGTTTGTTTGTGGGCTGGAGTTCTGAATTGTCATCAGCACTATTTTGACCTGTCAGTGCTGTTACTTCGGGCAATCTTTGTATGATGTTGAATGGTATATTGCCTGGCCCATGTTAGGACATGATAATGAGAGATGCCTAGAGCTCTAAACACCAAGGTTCTCTTGGATTCGAGCTGCTCATGGGCACTCTGACCTGGTAAGGTCTAATCCTACTGGTAGCAATGGAAGATGATTCCCTTTAAGGACGGTGTTTGCAAGAGTGAAGGTCCCACAGCAGATGGGATGTTAAAGAGGCTGTACTGGTGTGTCTTGGTCTGGAGAAGTTCCTCTTGCATTTTGTGCTTGATGGCCTTAATATAAGTGTCCCTTTCCTCCTGCAGGGGAAGGTGGCACAGACGGCGTGCATGTCAGCGTGCAAGCACCTCTCCACCTCACTGATGCAGCTACTGCTGGAAGCCGAAGTGCGGCAGCTGACGCTGGGTGCCCTGCAGCAGTTCAACCTGGACGTGGAGGAGTGCGAACGTAAGAGGGCAAAATCATCTCCTTATTTCCTTATTTCACTTTGCCCCTGTGTGCGTTGGGCCACAAGCCCCAGGGGTTTTACCGATACCAAGTGTTTGGGGCTGGTGAACCTCTGCAAAGCTCACTGGTGCTGTGCACAATGACACTTGGCAATATCTTCAGGACAGAAGCAGTCCAGTCAATTCTAAGAGATCAAAGCTTTACTCTTCCTTTTTCTTCTTAATGCAGCCTTCATGCTTTCATAGAATAGAATCATATAATCAGCTAGGTTCAAAGGGCCTTTAAGACCATCAAGTCCAACCATTCCCAGCACTGCCAAGGCCACCACTAATCCATGTCACTTAGGGCCTCATCTACACGGGATGTGAACACTTCCATGGACAGTGACTCCAGCACTGCCCTGGGCAGCCTGTTCCAATGCCTGAGCTCCCTTTGGGGAAGGAATTGTTCCCAGTCTCCATCTAAACCTGCCCTGGTGCAGCTTGAGACCAGAAGAACATTTCTAGACCATCCCTGCTTTTTGAGATGGAGTACTATGAAAATAGGAGTGGGTGAAACATGAGGAGGACTAACAAAAATCAATAACTGGGCTTATGTTCTTTAGAAGTTCTGGTCCTCTCCTGACCTCACCTGTTTATCTTCTTGTCTGCTGCAGGGAATTCTTTCTCAAAGCAAACTGTGTTTGCAAAGTCACTGTTATGGAGAAGAGATGTCCTGTAATAAAATGACTACATCCTTTCAGAGGTGTGCATGGAGCATCATGGGGCCAGGACCACAGCTTTGCTCTCAGCCCTGCTAATGTCTGTTCGTGTAACTTACACCTGAATTAGCTCTGAAATCCTGAAGTTTCCCTCAAGTTGCTTTCGATCCTCCTAATAAAAGGGCTAAAAAAATATAGCACAAAGCTATTTTTATAATCAAGCTAAAGCAAGGTGAATGCACTTCTGCACAGGAACCTCTCTCCCTTACCAGGGGGATGGATTTGTTACTGGGGTTAATATTAGGATGGAATAGTGACCGTGACTGCGGGAAACACAGAGCTTGTCAAGATTGATAAAGAGTTCAGGAAATATTTGATAAAGTATTTGGGGGGAAGTTTTTTCCCCAAATATCTGCCTTTTTGGCTTTCTCAGTTGAGCTGGAATTTGGGATATAGCCTGTCTAAATAGCAGTGAGTTTGCTTTTCCTATGTCTGGTAACCTGGTCTAGTGGAAGGTGTCCCTGCCCATGGCAGGGGATTGGAACTGGATGATCTTAAGGTCCTTTCCATCCCAAACCCGTGATTCTGTGGTTCTATAACTCAATTAAATCAGTTGTATTGGTTTCTTCATCATCTATCACTTAACAGTCTCAAAAGCTAATCTTCTACCCTTTATAAAAGGTTTTACTGGTTGTGTTTTAGTTCAGCTGCACCCATCAAGAGAGAGATGAAATTTGTATCTGAGAAAGGTCACTCAGTAAGAATTTTGGTGTTTGCAGTGAGTAGATTTTCATTTTTTAATGTCCTTTTGCCGATTTCCAGCACTCAGCTGAATAGCCTGTGAGAAGGATCCCTGTTCAGTCACAGAATCACAGACTGGTTTGGGTTTGAAGGGACCTCATCCAGTTCCCACCTCCTGCCACAGGCAGTGACATCTTCCACTAGACCAGGTTGCTCCTCAATGCATCACATCCGAAAGTTGCAGCTACACCATATATTGCAACACAAGCAATGCCTTTTTTTTCCTTTCAGAAACACCTTCAGCCCTGAATTCTTCCTAATTTGTGTCCCATCAACATATAGCAGCTGTGTTCCCAATCACTGTCCAGAGGGACAAGCAATGATGCTGAGGATAATAGGAAGCATTTGTCATTAATAATAGTTTCCTTCTTTTTCTTTTGGCTGCCAACAGACTTGTAACCCTGCAGTTTTCTGCCCCATCAGACTGTGGGTCAGTAAGCAGCATCTCTTCCCTAAAAGCCCTTGATGCTAAGTAAAACAGATGACATTTAATATCAGGTTTAAAAGTATGATTCCTTAAATTCCAAGTGTTTTGTGAGACAAAACCAGGAGCACTCAGACATTCAAGAGCAGGTGACGCCAACCTGAGCACTGGGGCAGGTGACCTGCTTCCCCCCAGCCCTTTCCCGGGATGCTGTCGCGGGCAGGGAATAGAGATGGATGTCGGTGCTGTAACCTTCCTATCCATCACTGTCAGCCCCTGGATCAGTAAACCCAGACAAAGTCTTTTTCTTCCCTTTACAGCAGCAAAACCACGTTCCCTCATTCCTGTGGGTTTCTCTAGTGGCTTTCCTGACACTGGGAGTAATTGTAGTTCTATTTTTCAGAAGCAATGCATTGAGATTTTCATTTTAGGAAAAGCCAATCCCAAGAGAGTTCAGGAAATATTTCCATTTTTAAGTTTTTTTTTTTTAGTTTTTTGTTTATTTGGGTTTTTTTTATCCTTTACCTGAAAGCCCAGGTGTGCATCTTGGTATCCTTATTGTACCACTTGCGTATTTGACTTTATGTCTCTGCCTCCAGCCCTTTTTCTCTCCCCAGATGCTGGAGCTGTCCCTAGTTTAGCAGCTTTATCATCTACTTATCATGTTAAAATAGGACTTTATAGCTGTTTGGAGCACTTCCAGTAAGGTCTGTGATGTGGGAATGAGGCTTCAGAGTTCTGATCCTAGAGTTTATTAGGCTTTTCTTTAAGTCTCTTATGAATGCCAAAGGTATAAGCTGGTTAAGAGAGTGGTGAGGCAAATTAATGAAAGGACTTAGTTGTATATTAAGCATGGTTTGAGGGTGATGCAGATAATTTGCTCCATATTAGGGCAGATATAATACACATTGCAAGAACATGGGTTTCTGTAGATAGTAGATAACAGTTGTAGAGGTGAAAAAGATGCTGGCTTAGGCTTATGACAAGACACCCATAAACTAATTCTCCAGACTTGTGGGTTCATAAAATATTTCCTGATTTGTTAATATTTGCTTTCCCATCAGCATAAAAAGGGAATGGCTGCAGGAGCCATTGCATCAGGTTAAGGTTTGGCACTAGGCAGGTGCAAGCCGGGGTCGTGCTTGGGAGAAGCATGGGGTTGTGATACCTTGTTCAGCCTGGAGAAGAGAAGGCTCCTGAAGGGGACACCTTAGAGCAGCTCCAGGGCCTAAAGGGGCTCCAGGAGACCTGGAGAGGGGCTTTGGACAAGGGATGGAGGGACAGGCCAAGGGGAATGGCTTGAACCTGCCAGAGGGGAGACTGAGATGAGCTCTTGGGCAGAAGCTCTTCCCTGTGAGGGTGCTGAGGCGCTGGCACAGGGTGCCCAGAGAAGCTGTGGCTGCCCCATCCCTGGCAGTGTTCAAGGCCAGGTTGGACACAGGGGCTTGGAGCACCCTGAGGTTGCAACCTGTGTGAGCTTTAAGGTCCCTTCCAACCCAAACCAGGCTGGGATTCTACGAACTGGGAAGAAATAGTAAGTTAAGTAAACATTGTGAGCCAAATCTTTTGGTCATACGAATAGTCCTGTATGCATCAGCAGTATTTTTGGTGTGAAAGAGGCAATGAAGAGTAGAGCTACAAAGTTATAAAGCTCCTATTAGGTTTCCTATGATGAGAGAAATCTGGGGAAAAAAGGGAGCTGTTTTCCTTTGGCATTATCCCTTCAGTGAGACCATGGCGCTGGAGCCTCCGGCCAGACAAAGCCCTCGAGGAGCCCAGAAGAGGTGGTTGTCCTCTTTTTTTGTCCCAGCAAATACCTGTTTCCCAAGATGTTTGTCAGAGGTTTGGAAGTCTTTTGGTGCAGCTTTACAGCAGTGTGTGTGTGTGGATGGCACAGCTGGCATCCAGGGAAGGGCAAAAGTCATTTTTAAATCGCCTGTTGTTGGCCAGGTATTAGTTGTAACTCTTGTTCTTATTGCTTGGCTTCACATAGCTCTTTTTTTATGCAGTCAAGAGAGATTCTCTTACCTCCTTTTTAAACCTGAAGAGAAATAAGGCATCGAGGTTAAACGAACTGCCCAGCAAGGCACAGTAGGACACCTCTAATTATGTCTCAATTTAGGAGGGAATTCTGGCTCCAGCCCAACAAACCAGCTTGAAAAGAGGAAAAAACCAGCTCTGGAGAGGGAAAAAAAACCCTAACACAAATATTCCTGTGAACCTGTAAATAGAGGAGGTGATGCTTTTTTCAGACCAAGCATTTGCTTTTTAAAATGAGTTTGCTGTCTTCCAGAATCCATCTGTAACCCAAGATTTAACAGTACATGCCACGTGCTTTTTGTAATTGCCGTGTGCCTTGTAGCCCAGTTCCCTGCTCTGCTCGTTTCTGGGACCTCCTGGTGCTGGTTTATATATCATTTTTCCATATCTCCTGTACCTAAGAGGTGGTGGGAATCGACTGTAACAGTCCAGATTGGGAGATTACAACTGAAAAAGCAACAAGAAAGGGGGTTGCTCTCACTCCTACGAAAGTGTTTCCCATCTCTGTAACCAGTTCCAGCAGTGGTTGAGGCAGATTGTTTTTACAATCCTTAGATCATAAAATAAGCAGTTCCCTAATCTCCGAAGTCTTTTAACCGCTGCTTTATGAGAAATTAAAAGCACCATAAAAATTATATTTCAGATTGCATTCAACTCACAGTTTTCAGTCAGACCACTCCTGGGGGCAGGCAAGAGGAAACCCAGATGTCTCCCATGTTTGAGGAATCCTCCATCCTGACACATGAGCGTGCCAAAATGTGCTGATACAGGTCTCGGCACAGCTGTTCGCCACCTCCCTCTTGGCCGTGTTATCTGGCTCTAAAGACTTTCCACATGGAAATCCAGTTATTTCATGTAAGATGCTGAGGGTTGCCCACCACACCGGAGGAGTCCTCCCCCTTGAGGACAGGCTGTGGGCTTGGCACCCTGCAAATGGTTGCCTGATGCTCTTCCAACCTGCATCCCACGGGGAATTAGCATGCGCGACACTAGAGGTGAGCAAAGAGGTTTTGAGGACAAACTCCCTGACTTTAGGGTATTGCACTGTGGGCTTGCTCGTTTCCAACCTGCTACAATGCACCAACAAAACCTTGTATTTTGGAGGAGAAAAGGGGATGTTGCAGTGAACAGAGGGAAAGGTTTGAGCAGATCACATCAGGAGAGAAATGTCCACACCGCTGATGCTGATCTCCCGATGTTCCTCCAATACCATGTTCAATTTTGGGTCCCTCACTCCAAGACAGATACTGAGCTGTTGGAGTGTGTCCAGAGAAGGGCAACAAAGCTGGTGAAGAGTCTGGAGCACAAGTCTGACGAGGATAATGCTTTATTGTGTGCGTCAGGAACAAACAGAGCTCCTTCCCTTATGTTTCCTCCTTAGGGCTGGCTTGGGGTCGTGCATTGGTGCCGCATCCTGGAACATCACAACCTGGATTGGGCCTGAGCAGCAAGAAAACCAGTAGTTCTGGCAAAAGGGTGCTGACCTTTGAGAGTGTGAGGGCATGTTTAGTGTAGAGGTCCATGACTGAACCAGATCATGGATTTTGGCACCTAAGAAAGCTGCTGCCTATTGATTAAAGTGCCATTAGGGTCATAGGCTGTCCCAGATGTAAGGTTGAGCAGAGTTTGCATGAGCTACCTGTGAGGATAGCTTGAAACACCTTTTCACCATGGAGCAAACAGATCCTGATGCTTGTACAAGCATAGTTCAGCTCATCGCTGGGAGCTTGCAGACCCTCTGATTGCTCGGGTCTTGTTGCTTTTGTGGCTGTGACCTGCCTGTCCCTTGGACGATGAGAGGAGCACGTTGCTTCCTTCCACCTCTCCACCTGTCTAAACTCGGCCCCCATTGAGGGCTGTTCCCCATTTCATTGGGAAACATAACTTTGTGTTTTCCTGCTGTTGAAATGGAGTGGGGTGATGTGTACTGACAGCAGAGCTGTCTTCCAGGCACTGCTGTGCGTGCTTTCTGAAATGGGAAGGGTAAATTATTGCTGCACTGAGTGTCAGAGGGCATGGAAGTGGAAGCCTCTGGTCCATGGCTCTGCCATGTTCCTATGCTTAGATTTATCCACACGTATTTCTTTCTGAATTTGTTCCCCTGGGCATAGCATTAATTTATTTAGTGGTGCCTTCATTTCCCTCAGCTGACCTTTCGCAGAGGTTGCAAAGTGCTTGCAGTGGCAAAGAAAAGCAATGCCTCTTCACTTAGTGTGTATAAATGTGCATGGAAAAGTACATGACTCCAAATCCATGAGGTACCCTTTTTGTTTGGATGCTGATGAGAAGTATTTGGACAACGCTCTCTACTTACGTGGTCTTTGCAAGTCACACTTGAGCAAATCCTGGAGTTTGTGTGGTGTCAAAGACAAATGAACTTCCCTACAGCCTTTTTACTTTGTCCTTGAACTTAGACCTCCTGCTTACTACTGCTCTCTCTAACCATCACCTGATCTTTTGCCCTATGTTCTCCCTTCATCTATCACCTTGTCTCCTTCAGCGTTTTAGCTTTAGTATTTCTCTCTGTTTTCCTTCTCTTCTGCCTCCTTTCTAAACTTGTTGCTTATACCATGGTGTCATCTCAGCCTCTCCTGTCCTCTTATCTCCAACTTCTGCTGTTTGCTACAATAGGTCGAATATCCTCCAACACCTTCCTATGTCCTCCTTTGTTACCAGATACCCACTGATATCTGTTTACCCATCCTTACAGTCCTCTGCAACTCTAAGAAGAGATACCTCTGTCCACACCTAATTCTGTTTAAGCACTTTTAAGAGTGCACAGTTCCTCAGCTCTGTGCCCACCTTCCCTTCCCCACCCATCATGGACACACACTGTAGATGTTTGTCAATCTTTGCAGCTTGAATGAGCTAATAGTGAGATGTGCACATTCCATTTTTCCTGTTATTAGTATTTTAATTGAGCTGAGAACTTCATACCTACTAAGAGACACCCACTGTACATCTTGGGTTATGTATACAGGTTTGGGAACCTGTATAGATGTGTAACTTGGTTCTGTAAACCTGTCCTGCAGATTGGCAGGGACTGGATTTCTTGCTGCACATCTCATGCAATTTCTTAAGAGCTTCCTTTTCTTCTGCTTGAGAACATGTAGTGGTCCACTGGTGAGGAATTCCTCTCTGGGGCTGTGGATGCTCCTCAGCCCTGTCAGCAGACCATCACAGCCCCATGGACCATTCATTTCAATGCAGTAACAGGACTCCAGGCTCAAGTTCGTTCCATCAGAAGAACAAGTGATGGAGAGGGGTTGAAGTTTTTATTTAATCTGACCCAGTTCAGTGTATTTTGGGTAATTCTTCCCTCTCCCCACAGCTCTCTGGCATTCCCCAGATGGGAATGAGCTTTGATCATTTGGCCTGTAATGGGAAACAGCTTCAAAGCAGGGCTGCGTGGGAATGGTGTGGATGACATATAAGCTCAAGATGGAAATTGGGATCTTCTCTCTATTTCTCTTGCTTCAATTTGTACCCATCATTTCTCAACTTTTTTCCCCTTGTGAACTTCTCCAGAGTCCACACAGATTTGTTCTTCAGCTTGAGTATCCTCTGGGTAGGGTGCTTGGCTTTTCTAAGATAGTCTTCCAAGGTTTTACCTAAGGAAGATGACTTTGAGACCTATGTTTTCTCTATTGAGGAATACGAAGATGGTTGTTTCCTCAAATACAAAATCTGGCTCATGGATGATGCAACCACAAGCAGGTTATCCAGGTTCCTCTCAACAGGAGCTGCTGTAACCTCGATCCCACAGGTCTGCAGTCATGAACTCTGGTGGTTTCAGATCATTCAGAGAAAATCTTACCCTTAAAACGATGTTTTTGAGGAATGAAGTCACCAGCTGTGTTCATTTTAACCTGACAATATGGGTAAGACTCTGTCCCCATGTGCGCAGCCGTGTACAAAAGAGATTCCCCCATTCTGTATAATTAATTTACAGTGGATGTCTCTTTTCTGGTGTGCGTTTGAACTCTTTCTTCTTTGTTCATTGTAAAGGGCTTAACGGTTCCTGTTCCTTGATTCTTTCATCAGTGAAATGTTTTGGAAGAGAGGTTAGAGTCCCCTTGTGACCTGCCCTGGGTGGCCCAAGCCTGTAGACCTTGCAAAGACATTACTTTTTTGGCCTGAACACAAGTCTCTCAAACCTTTAGCCTGGCTAAATGCTTTGTACAAACAGGCGCATACTGATCTGCTCTATTCTCTTGTGATTTTCTGCTCAAGGGGCTGTACTGTAGATGGCTTGCTATGTTTGCTGCTTGCCTTGGTAGTGGAGGCAGTACAATAAACGAATCCGACAGTACTGAGGCCAACGCTGTGCATGGTCGTTCCAAGAAAATTATCCTGAAATCTGGTTGAAGAGATTAAAACCAAGAAGAACTGGCTGTGTCTTTCCTCTAAAGCTCTGTTCTCTTCTTTGTTTCTTTTTTCTTCTGTAAGACTTTGTTCATTCTTCCTTCCAAAGAAGTTTGTGGCATTGGTATGTAAACTGTGACCTACGATTACAGAAGGTACGGCTATTTTTATAACAACCATGGGGTGAAGCATTGCATTCATTCCTCCTTGGGCTCCTTCCAGCCAAGTGCTGGAGCAGCTTTCTTCTGAGCCGTGTTCTTGATCTCATTTCTTCTGTAATACAAATAATCTCATACATCATTTCACTTCTTGGATGTCAAGTGCACTGTTAATGCAGTAGAGACTCCAGTCCATTCTTTTGATGAGAATTACTGTTCAAGCAAATGTTGGTTCAAGGCACTACCGCTGTTGTAATGTGTAGTGTTAAAGGGCAGCATCACTCCATAACTCTCCCAGCCTTTCTCCCACGTGGTTCCTCAGTAAGAGACAGCTAAAGGTGAGCTGCTAACGAGCAACCTTGTCTTGGGATGAAATCTGTCTTGGGTCCCTCACAAGCGGATGACAATGGTGATAAATTCACAAGCCTTGTGAAAACATTCAAAGCCTAGTCACAGGCATTTTCTGCTGAGGATGTGAAATTCATGCTTTTGGGAAGACCTTAAATTCCACAACTCCATGTGCACTTCTAAATAGATTCCTAGCAGCTGGGAAGCCCTTCATCCAAAATAGAAGTTTTCTTTCATTGCAGTCCTTTCAGGGTTTCTGTTTTCCAGTGTTTCCCCAAATATAATCAGTAACATGATGTGACCCCACCCTAAGAGGTTTCAGTTTGTTGGGTTCCTCAACCC
Source organism: Nestor notabilis (assembly GCF_000696875.1). Lineage (NCBI taxonomy): Eukaryota > Metazoa > Chordata > Aves > Psittaciformes > Psittacidae > Nestor > Nestor notabilis. Next base: position 36,379 of record NW_009935285.1, on the reverse strand, counting down.
AGGGATGTCGGCAACACGGAGCTGCCCAGGGCAGTTTCATCTTTTGAGAGGATGCTCAAACACTGTTTCTCACATCTAAATGTTTTTAGCTTCTCAGGTACGTGCTTTTCCAAAGCTGGGGATGTTTTAGGATTGATGTGGTTTTTGGGATAATTTTTCCAGATGAGACAGTGGGGTATAGAGCAAATGTGTAAAGATGATTTATCCCTTTGCAGATCAGAGTCAGAAAGCTCGGGTTAGTCCTCCCTTGCGCGTGTGCTGGCTCAGGCAAGCTGCAGTCAAATTTTATAGCAAGCGTACATTAAAGTGCCTTTACAGCTAGAATTAATTAAAGCAGGTTTTGAGGGTTAAATGTAAACTCACTTTGGACTATTTGCAGCCTGAATATTGTAGCATTGGGCAGTGGAAGTGGCTGAAAGCTGAGCGGCTCCTACCTTTGCCCACTCCTGTCCTGTGCATAGTGGCAAAGTCTATAGGCACAACCATGGATGGTTTCTTGTGGGTTTTGATTCATGCTTTTCCTCTCCAAAATCTAAACGTGAACAGTCACGTACATACTTTCTCTTTCTTATTTTTTATTACTTGTTTCTATTAGTAACACTGGCTAAAAGTAATGATTTTACAGCCTATTTGCTATTGTCCTGCAGCAGTTGTCACTTGACTGATCACTGCAAAGATGAGCGATGGTTTCAATCTTAGAACTCTCCTGGCACCTGAAAATATTAAATACCAAAGCCCTGGATGTCTGAAAACTGGCTGCTGTGCCCCTGGAGGTACAGGTGTCTGTATTGAAGGATGTTCTCCATCCTGAGATTTTAATGGAAGGTGGAACAAGAAAGCTGATAAATAACCCTTCTTTGCTTTCCACAAATAAGGCAGTTGAGGAACAGGGCTGAATTCCCGTGTCTAATTCATTAGTCTGTTCTCATTAGAGCCATGGGGGCTGCTCATATGACTGGGCTGCTGTAGGATGTCTGTAAGAATAGGGTTGCAATTTTCCTTGTTTTGTGGCATCTGCTTGAAAATGAGATAGCTTTTGGAAGGAGATGCATTGAAGGAGAAGACCATCTAGCATGATGTGACTCTGCTTAGCATTTAAGGACAGGACGGGTCCTTCAGTACCTCTATGTAGTCATGGAGACAGAAGGCAAAATCCACCTTCCATATTGCTTAGTCCTCAGCTTTGTGGAGCTGCAAGAGACGGTTTGAGGGTTCCTGCATGGTAAAAACCAGAATAGTTGGGCAGTAATGGGGCATATATAACTTCAAAATCCATATGTTGGTGTGTATTTTCCCTCTTTCCTTCTTTTCTGCCATCACACGTGGTTGCATGTCAAGAAGACATTTTGTTTCAGTGTGCACCATCTTCAGTGTCTGCAGGAGCAGCAAAACTCAGGAGGCAGAAGCTCCTCCTTGAGTCTTCCATGATGTTGAGTTGTGGCTTCACAAATTAGGTCCCCTCGGTGATGAGAAGTTGCATGGAGAGCAGAGATAAACCCACTATTTCTGTAACTAAAGAGGGTGAAAATGAGGTGAAGTAGGGCAAAACCAACCTCAGGAGCATCTTCAGAAGATGCACTGGAATATGTGCAGCGATTGGCTTCATGAGCGCTACCAAGTAAAAGCTGTTAAATGCATGAAAAGCAGAGGTTCTCTAGTGTGGATTCATGCAAGATCCATTCTTTAATTTGAAGTTTTCTTGTGAGGGTGCTGAGGCACTGGAACAGGCTGCATATTGGACTTGTGGCTGCCCCATCCCTGGCAGTGTTCAAGGCCAGGTTGGACACAGGGGCTTTAAGCAACCTAGTCTGGTGGAAGGTGTCCCTGCCTCTGGCAGAGGGTTGGAGCTGGAGGAGCTTTAAGGTCCCTTCCAACCCAAACTATTCTATCAATTTAAGCCCCCCTTAGTGGTTTTAGACTTGGTTTAAATAATGGCTTAGAAGAAAAACAAACGTCTTAAGTATGACGTTTTGGCCAGGTTACACTGGAAGGAGGGAAATGTGGCCTTGGAAATATTCTCTTGGCTTTGGGAACCAATGGTATTCAGTTGTCAGATGTCTTCATCCAACAGAAATAAATATGCCACAGAATGGCCGCGATTCTTCCCATTTGGGGTGACCGTGCTCCGGCAAGACGCACACCCCAGCAGATAATGCAAAGATCTGCTGCCGAGTAATTAATGACAGGGCCGGGCATATTTTTTTGATGAATGCTTATGGGGCCTGGTGACAGGCGTGAAATTAGAAAATTCCTTCAGCGCCCTAAAATATAAATAGCTTTCGGAACTGAAAAGAGTTTCACAGCTGAAGATTTTATTGTGTGGAGAGGAAAAACTTTTCCACCCCCATCCCCCCCTTTCTTCTCGGCGAGTTGTTTGTCCGTTCACAAAACAAATACTCTGAAGCCCAGTACGGCTCATGGGAATAAATTTCAGGTCGAATTAGTACAGTTTCCTTGCTGTCAGGACGGTGGAATTAATGGTGTTTTGATGACACGAATTTTGAAGGGCGAACAAAGACGCTGAAGGGAGGGAGACATGACTCCTTAGAAGCACGGTCCTCCTCTCCCTCAGCCTCTCTTGTCTTCGCTGTCATCCGTCTGCCAATCTCCCTGTCCATGGTTAGTTAAAGGCGCTTTTTATCCTCTTTTCTTTCCCACAGAGTTTGCCAGATCCGGCCCAGTGCCTGGGTTCCAAGGGGACACGCTGCAGTTGGCCTTCATCGACTTGAGACAAGTAAGTCTTTGTGTTTTTGTTTTTTGTTTTTCTTTTAAGATGTGTGACTGAAGACCATCAGGTCTTAAGGAAAAGGAGAGGAGGGGAAACGGCGTCAGTGATTTACGCCAGAGACCTATATTTCCCCCCTCCTCCTCCTCCTCCCTACGCTCGAAGCCACCTCCTTATTGAGCACTCCTGGAGATGATGGAGGTGAAAAGGGCTGGTGGTACGGGGGTGAGAAAGACTGACCCTGGCCAATGGGGTCCATTGTGCTCCTGTTGGCTTCTGCCGACGCGGCTAAAAGATAACTGGGCGACTCTCGTGGCTGACGCCAAGCAGGTGGTGCTGACAGAGAGAGCAGTGATGCAGAGACCGCCCGCCTCGAGGACTTTTGTTCACAGATAATGCCCACAGAGGCGTTTTGCGAGGGCGAAGGAATTTGCATTCGGGCTTGTGTGGGGAGGCTATGCCTGTGTGTGCATCCGTTGGTGTCCGTCTTTGGCTCGGCAGCATCCCCCCCTTCCCCAGTCCCCTCTTCCGCAGATGGTCTCCAGCCATGAATGACAAAGTGGTTGTTGGGGAAGATGATTGGGGAAGGCTTCACCCATCGGTGCCCACCTCTTGAGGGGGCCCCATTAGAGCCAAGTTGACCATAGCAGGTACTGAGGCATTTGTGGGGCTTGGCAAGCCAATTTAGGGAAAAGGGCCATTCTAGCAAGTCATTTGTTTGGGGTAGAAATGGGCATTATTGATACACTAGGCTGGGGGGGAAAAGTGAGGTGGTCCTGTCATCTCTTGGCACTGAAGATGGATGGGTTGGATAGAAAGTCTGAATGAAGTAAGACTCAATGACTGATGCTTCTCTCCTATTAAAACAATCTTTTTTTGTCTGTTAAACCCCCCTGGCTTTGTCCCTCCTGCCATCATGATGCAGTGCCTCTTTGTTTTCAGGGTTGACGTAGTTTGCATTCTGAAAACTTTCGGGTGCCGAGGGTATTTTTTCCATCTGCATAATCTCTTGTATCGATGATCTCCTTACCACTGGGACTCTGATTCATGCTGGAGCTGCTTTTAACCCGTAAGGGTTTGAGAACCTCTCTGAATCCAATTGATGTGCAGGGAGCAATCTGTCATCCCATGACACTTCTGCAGAGCAGCAATAAGTTTAATAGCATCGAGATGCCGCGCGTTTGCTTTTAGGACTTGGACCTGGCAGTAACTGCCAGATTTGTTTGCAGAATGGTCAAAATAGCTACATGGAAAAGGTGTGTTTTACCACTGCTCTGCGTTGACACTTTTATCTTCATTAGCTTCTTGGCACTTTATTGACTGCAGTACGCAACACACTTGCAACCTTCTGGGTATAAGGAAATGTGGAGGCTTTGGTCCTTTTCCAAGCACAAAGACATGAATGCAGGGATTTTGAAGAGGAAAGCTGTGGCTGTTTGAAGAATGAAATGCCTTAAAAATGCTCAGGGATGTTCAGCTGCTCTGAGCCAGTGCATTAGCAGTGAAATGTTTGCGTGGTTCATAAGTGCAAAATGCAGCCAAAAGAATTCAGCTCGGGTAAGGAGAAAGCTGAATGGTAGCTCTCTGCAGTTCTTCCTTCTCTGTCAAGTGGTCTTCTTTGTCCAAAGTGGTATTTTCTTCTTTGTTTTGGAAGGTAGTTCCAACTTTTTTTCTTGCATTTAAAAATAATATTGCAAGGAGAAAGGAGAGATGCTCTGGCCTGTTGAGTTTCAGGTGAGGACAGGCAGTGCTAGATCTTCTGGATAACAGGGATGCTTGTTGATGCCAAGTATTGTACAGATAATTGACAACACCTCATTGCTTCATAGAGAGAAGAGCCCACCTACCACTGGCTTATTGAGCTTGGCAATAACGTGCAAAGATGCGATAGTTCCCAACTCCTTTGATCCTGTTGATGACCTAATCCCATGACACGTAACATGTCACTGAACTCCATCTATGTGAGGCTTCATTGGCTGCTCCAGTGCTTCCATCACCGCGGTGCTTCTTGTTGGATGGCAGCTCCAGCTGCAAGCCCTGGGAGCAGGGGATGGCTGGAAGGGTCATGGATGAAGGTCTTTAATAGTTCTTCAACTTGTTTTTAATTCGTCCTTTTTGGACATTGCGTTCTTCTCTTTCAAGCTGCTAAATGTTAACACAATATTGACTTAAAGCTGAGAGTGGGGAAAAAGATGCCACCTTAAAGTGTTTTTGTTCCTGGCTGTTTTCTTTCTCCTTGGGAAGGAACGTCAGCATAGATCATGAAAGGGATGTTTCCAACCTGAAATCCAGACATTCTCAAAATGTTAAAAGTAATTTCAGGTTTATATTTCAGGTAGGTTTATACTTACCTTGGAGCTGCTCTGTCATTTAGTGTGGCTTAGCACAGCTTGGTTATCGCTATTCCGAGCAGACAGAATGACTTTTCTTCCCATCCTGCAACAATTCTAAATCCATAAATACCTTTAATGAAATGATAAAGTCAAGCAAGTTGCATCTCAAATCCTTCTGTAAGAGCCCTTTTATAAGAAGGGTGTGAAAGCAATACTCAAATATTTAAGCCTTTATAAGGAAGCAACAGTTATTTTTTCCCCTTAAAGTTTAAACTTTGCTGTTGCACACACTGTGCTGTATGTTAGAAATCTGAAATACATTTAGTTCCATAAATAACCTTGCTAAAATATGAAAGGTGCCTAAATAATAGAGTCTTCTGCATCTTTCTTTCCAAAGTGACTTAGGCACTTCTGTCCAGACGCTGTTGAACGTCCAAATACTGCTGAAGATCTCCAGGAGGTTTCAAATCAACCCCGAGGTTGCACGTGCAATAAGTTCCCTGTTTTCTCTGCAGCTTCTGGCCAGCTGGAAATGTTTTAGCTTTTCATTTCCATGGGTTTACTATACGAAAGTGAGTCGAAGAGGAAGGTTTAATGTTTGTCTGTGAAGTCGCTGCGCTCCACAGCCGTGCTGATCTCTCCTCGAAGCCAGATCGACACTCATGGCTGCCTGCCAAGGAAAATCTGTCTCCAGCACTCGAAGAATTTCACTCTGTGCTCTAGTGAGGGAACGTACTCGATGGATTCGAGCTCCTTGCTCTAGACCTCTCTGTCTATAAATCCTATGTGTTGAATTTCCTCTGCAAGCGCAAACTTCAGCGTCAAGGGAGATGTAGGGAAAGGCAGGCAGGTCTTGTTGGTGGCACATGGACATACAAGGGACGGGGACAGGGAGGTTCCACTCTTCTGCCCCATCATTTTTCTAGTTTACTTTATGGATGTGACTTGCCAGCGGTTAGGAATTTGAGCATTAGCACTTCAAACCCCGTCACTGAGGTTAAGACAGGCAAGTGCGATCAGTAGTTGTGGAACAGCTCTTCTGCCTACTGCTTGTCCAATAGCAAACATTTTGTGTGTCTTTTTACTGTGTTCAAAACCCAGCTGTGGTTACTGTGGGTTTGTGCTGGGTACTGGCCAGCTGGGTAATGAGAGGTCTCCCTCTGATGCATTAATTTTTCCCTATTACCTCTGATAGAGATGCTTAATAAAAGAGTGTTCCTCTCAAATCCCTGCTCTGTTCTTTCCTTCATATGGGAAGAATCCTCTCTTCTGCATTGTTGGTATCATTACTGGAGGGTGGGTTTTATTCATTTAGAAGATGAAATACAAAGTTAGGCAGGAACTTTTAGCCATGTGAAATGTGCAGTTGTTCTATCTTAAATTCCCCCAATGACTTATGAACCTTCTGGCCGTGTTTGGTTGGTCGGCTTCAAAGGTATATCAGATGATAAGTAAGGTTTTTGAAACTCCATCTGACTTGATTGTTGGCTCCTTTAAAGGCACTCAAAGGCTTGGACTTGTGCAAGGTGAGAGATGTAGCCCTGTCTCCTACTGCTACCATGTGGTCCAGGACTTCCCTACCCAGCCCCAGGCATGGTGGCCAAGGGGAATCCTTGCAAAATTGGGCTGAAGGGCCAGGGCCTCATGGGTCCGTGCCTTGACATGACAATGCAAGGCTCTGGCCACCCCTCTACTCTGTTATCCTGAGGCAGTTTAATGGTAGGAGGGTGGAGACAGTCCCTCCTGGAGCTCGGAGGCAGCATCCAGGAAAGCATCCAAGTTTGTTCCCACGAGGCAGGAAACTCTGGGTTGTTTTTTTAACTTGTTTTTATATTTGTAGTTAAATGTGGTTTCACTGACCTGCAAAGTCTAATGAGATAGTATGAAAACAAGACTCCTGGAGCCAGTCTTGAGCCTACTGAGAGAGGGAATGCCAAGGCCATGAGTGTGCAGTGGCATGGGGAGAGGCTCGTTAAATGTGAAACTGGTTTGGCTTATTTTTCCCTGCTTGTTTTACTGGTAGATGCAAGAGAAGTCAAAAATCATATTAGGGGAACAATCACTTAAGCTAACCATCTCAGCGAGATGTCTCCTCTTCACAGGTACTTGCTTGTGTCTTTGAAGCACAGGTTTCTGTTGTGAGAGAAGTCGCAGACAGCCTAGGTGCCGTGTTAATCATTGGATGCAGTAAGGCAGAGATGAAGAGGTGACTCATGGTTTTCAGCTCATCTACTTCCTTGCCAGTTGCTATATTCCATCTTCAATATGTCTGTAGATTGCCATCCTCTGGCCCACTACCTTGCCTTGTCTTTGTCCTCACTGCTCAGGTGGTTCTCCCAAGTGCCCATTACTTGGCTTTGGCCAAAGGGTGCAGCGCAGGGGATCTATACTCTATTTTTTTTGAGAAGCACTCCTGTATGTTTTACTTTCTGGTCATCTTTAGAATCATAGAATCAACCAGGTTGGAAAAGAACATTAAGATCATTAAGTCCAGCCTTTATCCCAGCAGTGCCAAGGCCACCACTAACCCCTGGCACTGAGGCCTCGGCTACCCCGGCTGTGAACACTTGCAGGGACGGTGACTCCAGCCCTGCCCTGGGCAGCCTGTTCCAATGCCTGAGCACCCTCTGGGCAAGGAATTGTTCCTCAGCTCCAGCTAAACCTGCCCTGGAGCAGCTTGAGGCCACTTCCTCTTGTCCCATCCCTTGCCCCTTGGGAGCAGAGACCAGCCCCCTCGTGGCTCCATCCTCTTGTCAGGTAGTGTCTAATTCCCTTTGCAAGAGGACTTTTACCATTACATTTTACATCTCAACTTACATCCTCTTCTCTCCTTCTAACTGCATTCCTTTACTCCTATGTTTACCCTGGTCTCTGTCCTCACTTAATAGGGCTTGCTTTAATTATTTAACCATTGCTACGTGGCCTCTGCCACATCTTCCTCTCCAGCTTAGTGATCTGAAGCCCTTTGCTGGCTCTCAAGAGCTGTCCTGCCTGCCCTGCCTGCAGCTGCCTCCCAAGTGGTGTCAAGTGAAATGTTGAATTCTATTAATCTTTCATTGCCACTGCCATCTTCTTGTGCACTGAGGAAACAAGAGGTGTGAAGACACATGTTCCAGTTGCAGCCTTAATTCTTAATTTCCCAGCAATGATGGGTTTGAGCTAGTTTTATCATTACCCTTAAATACAGGGGTTTGCTGTTAAGATTGTATCTCCAGGCTGTTAATTACTTTTTGTTGCTCCTCTCCAAGTTCCTTCCACTGATCAGTATCTTTTGGATAATGCATCCACCATTATTAATCATGTTCATTATGGTAGTGCCTACAGGCCAACTAATAACTGCCCTTTTTACTGGGTCTTGTGCAAACCTGAGGAGTCTAAACAGATGATGGAGACCAGAAAAGGCAGGCCAAATTACACATTACTGCCAATTAAATAGTATTTTGTTTCCTAACACCCGTGAATGTGATAGATGCTTTTTTAGTCATCCAGAAGCCACAGCCACATCAGCTTCCCAGAAGTGGAGATATTATCACCTTCAGCCTGTGTCACACCTCTCAACTTCCATAGACCCAAATGATGCTTGTTTTTCTAAGCTCCAGCTTGCCTGGGGAAACCAATTTCAAAGTCTGGTGTTAATTTATGGTGGACCTCAGCGATGTCAGGGCCACTCCAACATCATGCTGAGCTTCCTCTCAAAAGTTATCTGCATGGGGTAATACAAAAATGTTGTCAACAAAGACTTGTCCATTAGTTTTCCCTCTTGAGAGATGCCTGGATTTGTTTTCTAAGTCCATGTTTGGAACGAAATTACCTTTGAAAATGTTTGCTGTAATGACTTGGTGGGAAGTAACAGTTTGTGTCATGTTACAGATATATTAGAACCTATTTAAAACCTTATATATTTTGTGTACTTGTATGAGTTGTAAAATCATAGAATGGACTGAGTTGGAAGCGACTTTAAAGCTCCTCCAGCTCCAACCCCTGCCCCGGGCAGGGACACCTTCCACTAGAGCAGGTTGCTCCAAGCCCCTGTGTCCAACCTGGCCTTGAACACTGCCAGGGATGGGGCAGCCACAGCTTCTCTGGGCACCCTGTGCCAGTGTCTCACAATGTCACAACCTCACAGTCATCTACTCTTTGGAAGGTGGAGCTGGCCATACCCTTCAGTTCAGGTTTGAAACCTGCTATGGTGAGGACATGGCAGCTGTTTCATCTCTGATCAAGGTGTGGCCAAGGTTTTCAACATCTGGAAATCACTTGAGGATGTGGGACCTATTTCCATGTCACACCTTGTGCTTCAAATGCCCTTTTGATGTCCATTAGTAAAGATATTTAGTTGTCTCCATACAGCTATCTCCTACCCCATGTCTCCCTATGGAACTTGGAAGAGTTGAAGAAATAAAAGATGAGATGGTGAGAATGACTTCAAAAAAAGCCCAACCAAAATTAACAAACAAATCCCTGCAGATGTTTAATGAGGGGCCTTTTCTTGCCTTATTTCATGCTCCTAGTATCACTTGATCCTTCTGACTTGATGTTAACACCATCCGTTTTACCCCCTATTGGTAGCATCAGAGCAAGATGCTTTCTGTTTTCTGGAACCATTTAGATTTGGATTAAAAGCTGTCTCAGAGTAGTTACGTCACATCTAAGAAGTAGCAAGAGATGGTTTGCAAGTTGTGTTGGAACCTCCTAAAGGTCAGGCTAGACTCTGGTGGCATCCTGTGCCTCTGTGGTGCTCAGCCGACCCAGAGTACTCATCAGGAGAGGTGCTCCATGTCCCAGACCCATCACAGATGACACAGAGAAGCATTTTTGCTCCTCTCTGATGCATCTTTATGTGAATGCACAAGAAGATGTGCTCAGACATGGATTGTTGGGCAGGAATCCCCTGGGCTGTGGCTAACCCAGAGCACCAGGAAGGACATTCCAGGGTCTTGGCCAAACCTCTGTATTTCTTGCTTGTTAGGGTCCATTTCTGGGTTGTTTTTTTAGTGCCTAAAACCCAACAGTGTTTTAAAAGGGCACATGAAGTAGTTTATTTATTTTTAAATCAGTGTTAACTGTGACTCACAAAGGCAGGATGCTTCAAAGTTGGTGCTGAAAATCCAAGCTGCTGCTTGCTGTGCTCTGCAGAAAGGGGACAGGGAGAGGGCAAGACACAAAGGCATGAGCTCAAAGCAGATTTAAAGCCTTAACTCTGATTTTTCTTGCTTTGGTGGGTTTAATCTAGTCTAAGTGTTACTTTAAACATAGCCTTTTGTAGTTCAATTATATTAAAATCACATTGATCCCTAATCTGTTCAGCCACTCAGAATCCGTCACTCTTGATCCAGGAAGGATGTATTGGTGTAGTGAGGAATTAAAAGTGCCTGGATGCTCCCTAGAGCCTTCAAACAACAAAAACATCAAGAGTGCAAACATATTCTGTTAGCACTTCTCTTAGGCAGAGTGTGCTGCCTGGGTTTCTTTCGTTAGGGCATGGCAATGGGAATTGTGGAGTCTGTCGACACTTTACAGGCTGGAACAATAAATCCAAACAAACAATCAAATCCTCTTTCACTGGGAGATGTTTTTGGGGGCTCGACAAAAGAAATAAAGGGAGGAAATGAGGAATTGGAAAGCGAGAAACGGATTTTTCTACCTCGTGGCTGGGTCTTGAATTCCTTGAGATGTCACGTAAACAGTGCGCTGAGGTTGTGTAGGTGTTGAAATCAGAAGATGGGGGGGTGGGAGATGCTGGTTCTCACCTTAACCTATGCTTTAGGCTGACCCTTGGGGCATGCTTGGGAATGACTGGGCTTTTCCTGCTGTGGCCACCGCCAGGTCTGGGGTTTGGTCCCATACACCCCATGTGCCCATCTGCTGAAGTTAACACAGAAGTTACATTCTGCTTTCCAAGGCTGAGTGCTGAGGGCGATTCAGTAAACATTAAGCAATCACTCATTATTCCTTCCTCTTGTTTTCATGTATATTTTATGGTAAAACAAGCAGTGCAGCCACTCAGATGGGACTCCACAGAGAACCTCAGCAAAAGAGGACCTTTCACTGGAACGAGAACACATTTCCCTTGGGTTCTGTTCCTCTAAGACTCAACTATTGACCCTGCCTCCTCCTGAGCACCCTCAGCTCTGGCTGCTCATGGTACATCCACCCTGGAGCAGGTTGCTGTTACTTCAGGCATCTGCTGTGGGGTATGAACAGCAGGAGCTGGCCAGTGCTGGTGGGAGATCTCCCCACTGTGCCCTCTAATTGCAGGAGGCTGTGAAAGAGTCATCCAACTGGGAAAACAGACACCACCGGAGCTGTAAGGCCCATTTTCACCTTTAACCTACTGATTGAGGCAGGATTGATGGGGAATAGAGAGGGCCAGAGGTGGTTGCCCTTCACCTCAACATCCCTGCCTGTGAAACCGAATCTGCTGCGGCAATCTGTGCATGCCTGGGAGCTGTCACTCTTGAGCTAGTGAGGAAGAGCCGTCCATAAAGAAGCCTTTATGGAGCTGCCTTTCATGACATCCTACCTTCACCTTGTGCAACGTGGGGTTTTTGGTTTCCCCCAAGAGCTCCTGTTGCTGCTGTGAAAGAGAAGAGTCGCTTGGCTCAGCTGCTGGGTCTCCCTGGAGCACTCAGCTGGACCTTGGTGGGTGGTAAAGCCAGTTTAGCAGAGCAATCTTGTCTTTGAAGCCTTAGGGAAACAGTATCCCAGTGCATCTGGGTATATCTTCTCCTTGGGATATCTCAAGCTGTAGCTGGTTTACTGGGTTGTTGTTTCAGGGCAAGGAGATGTTAGCTCTTGGAAAGCCTGTTCATCCCCTCTAGTCCGTTCTGATAAGACACCCCCCCCTGCAGCCCTCATCCAGCTCTGAGGCAACAGCAAAAGAGGGATGTGGAGCTGCTGGAGTGAGGCCAGAGGAGGCCCCGGAGCTGCTGCGAGGGCTGGAGCAGCTCTGCTCTGGAGCCAGGCTGAGAGAGCTGGGCTGGGGCAGCTGGAGAAGAGAAGGCTCCTCAAGGGGACACCTTAGAGCAGCTCCAGGAGACCTGGAGAGGGGCTTTGGACAAGGGATGTAGGGACAGGACAAGGGGAATGGCTTGAACCTGCCAGAGGGGAGACTGAGATGAGCTCTGGGGCAGAAGCTCTTCCCTGTGAGGGTGCTGAGGCGCTGGCACAGGGTGCTCAGAGAAGCTGTGGCTGCCCCATCCCTGGCAGTGTTCAAGGGCAGGGTGGACACAGGGGCTTGGAGCAACCTGCTCTAGTGGAAGGTGTCCCTGCCTGGAGCAGGGGGTGGAGCTGGAGGAGCTTTAAGGTCCCTTCCAACCCAAACCATTCCACAATTCTATATTTTGCTAGTCAAGCAGTCAACTTTCTGACATAAGACACAAATCCATTAGTGGTATGATGAACATCTGGGGCAAATATGCAAGACAGGACCACCGGTGCTTTATCCATCAAGGTGACTTGAATTGCAAGGTGGTTGTTCGAGAAGCTTAGGTACCCTGTATCCTTCAGGAATGAGCTGTTAGTTGCCTCTTAGACAGCCAGTCCCAGAGCAGTCTGTTATCGGACTCTCCCATTGATTTTTTCCATTTTATTTAAAGAGTTCACATATTGATTAGCATTTATGTAGTGTCATACACATGGATTAAGAGGTTAATAAATGAGATAAGGTTTGTGAGGAAAGCAGGTGACTGATGTGTAAGAGCCCTGTGAAGGAGAGAAGGCAGAGGAGAGGGAACTTGACCTCTTCATGCTTCAAACTCAAGAGTGGGTGCAGGAACAACATCAGGTCTGGAGCTTTAGGAGAAACCAGCGGAAGGGAGACGTGTCCTCCAAATAAGGTGAGAGTCTGGATCTCAGGATTGTGTTTTAAGATGACTTTAATGTTACGTTTCAACCAGTGTTTCCTTTATGAAGCTGGGTTACTTGAGGTTAAGGTACTGCACATCTTGCACAAAAGCTTCGGCCCTTCACAGTTGTCATTTTTATTGATGAATTGACAGCAAGGTGGCACTATATAGCAAGGAACATTTACAGTGTGTTTTACTTCAACTTTTCTATTAGTCATCCCCCCCTTCCCATGATAAAAAAAGTAATTTGCATTTCTATAGGTTCCGTTGGTTCCAGGGCATGGGTGTTTCTTTCTAAACACAACACAGTAGTTGTTGCTATTAGATGTATAAATGGGTTACTTTCTAGGTTGGTTCTATCTGGAGAGTTTGCAGGTTGATCTGATGATAGTGGGAAGTTCTGTGCTCTTGCTCTAAATCCGTGCTTCAGTGTTTAACTGAAGTTTTACTCTAGAATAGGAGGGATGTGGTAGAGGTGTCTAGATGTGGATGTCTTCTACTGTTGTATAATCTCAGATGTATCTCAGATGTACAGAAGAGATGGGTAGAGAGGACGTAGGCATTCAAAAGACTCGTGCCTTGATGGAGTAGCAGCTGGTTGATGCCTTTAGGTGGCTAACCTGGCACTAGATACCTCTCTTTAGGACCTGAGCTGCTTTGTGTGACTGATACCTGGTTTATTAGATGTATGTCAACATCTGCTGTAGTGACATTAAGCACTACAAAAGAAAGTTAACCTTTGAAGCAGAAGTAATGGAAGATGAGGTGGGTTTTGTTCTAGCCATGGCTACTTGTGTTCCAGGTGTATGTGCTAATGCAGTTTCAGTTTCTATCCTTAAATGCACCTATGCAGTTTGAGGGAGCCAGGAGCTGGGAACATGTTCTCCAAAAGGCAGTTCATCTGGAGGATGAGAGGAAACAGCCTCAAGTTGCACCAGAGGACATTTAGATTGAATATTAGGAACAATTCCTTCCCCAAAGGGTGCTCAGGCACTGGAACAGGCTGCCCAGGGCAGTGCTGGAGTCACCGTCCCTGGAGGTATTTAAAAGACGTGTAGATGTGGCACTTAGGGATATATTTCAGTGGTGGCCATGGCAGTGCTGGGTTAGCAGTTGGACTCCATTATCTTAAGGGTGTTTTCCAGCCTCAGTGATTCTTCACACCCAGTGATAAAGTGAACAAACCAGAAATATTCTCAGTTGACTTTCTAGCTTTAGGTTGTTTTCCTGCCCATTACTAAAACGAACACTTAATCCTAGAAACATAACAAACTCCACTAAAGCATCACAGATTTAACAAGCATTAGAATTCTGGTGTGTAATTTTGACTAAGTATTATAGGAAGTACACTTATTATTGCTTATTTTATATGTATCCAGACCAGTGTGTGACCACCACGTTGGTATGTGGGATCAGAGTGCTAAGAGGGCCCTGTGTGCTATAATAAATAAGGGAGGAGGAAGAGAGTAATTAGGCTAATGGTCTTTAATTGATAAAGATTGAGGTGGTCTGACCACCAGCACAGAAGACTGGCAGTTTTCTGCTGTGGGGCTTGTTGGAGGATCTGGCTGAAGGTGAAAGCAGCCAAACACATAAACAGATTTTGCATCTGGACCTAAGAGCAGGTATGATGAGTGAACAAAGTGAGGACAGGCTCCTTTTGGACCAGGAGGACCTCCTGAGCTTTCAGGACTGTCCAGGGAATGCAAAGGAGAGTAAACAAGGGTAAAAGGTACAGTACATCTGTGTGTGGCAGTGGAAATGGCCCACCAAGGAGTTTCTGCTTTGCAGGAGAGTGTGTTGATTGTGCTCTGTAACAGTTCAGAGCACATCAGTTGTTGCTTCACCTGAGATGAGGTGAAGTCAAGTGGCTGAACTCCATTTTGCAGGCTCAATCATTTCTCCAGTGAGAGGGATTGATGTATCTCGAGGTACCAGCTGAGATGAGCTTTCCTCAGGAAGTGGTTGTGACATCCCTATGGCTTCTGACAGGTCCAAGCAGAAAATGTGCACCTCACTTGGCTCAGTTGATGTTGAGCAATGGAAGAACCATGAAGTCTTCTCCATCTCCCTCTCCCTTTGAATTGCTAATGGCAAGATGCAAACGCCTTTCATACCACATATCAACAAAGCCTTCTGAAGGGGCCCTTGCAGTGCACACAGAGATGAGGGCTAATACCCCTTTTGTCAAAACCCCATGTGTTTTGTGTAATGGTTTTGAACCTCTTCTGCACCGAAAAGCAGAAAAGTCTGTCTGCTTCCCACAGTGGGGTGGTTTCCACCATAGGCTACATCTTGCTGTGCTTGCAGACATGTCAACCCTAGAAGTAGAGGAAGAGAGGTGGGGGAAGGCATATGACTCCAGACAGTGTTTATTATATTTAACTGCAATCTGTTCATGTAGTGCCTGTTATTACTGGATGCTTTAACACATTCTTGGGCACCGTGTCTGCATCAGTGGGGCTGTTTTGAGATACCAGACAGGTTTCTGCTGCAAAGACCTATCACCAGCTCATGGTGTGTTTTCACATGATTCTCTTGGATAATGCCTCGCTCTTTCTAAAAAATCTTAACAAACCACACGAAATACAGGATTTATTCAGGTCATGTGCTCATGCATATGAATCTCTCCAGCCGGCTTCTCCTCCATTCATCTAAATTCTCCTTCTCTATCTGCCGAAGGCAGGTCCCTGGGGGATGTGTTTTCCTGTAACAGCTAGCTGGCGTCGAGTCTCACGGGTCGATACTGTGCATGCTTTCAGCGTTTAAATTACCACCATGGTCTGTTGGTCTTGGCTTAGGCAAAAGAATCCCGGTGATGAAATGACACTTGATCTGGAGTTCACCAGATAGTGTAAACAAGCACATTAGTTGGACCGGATAGGCATGATAATTGCGGAGTGAGGCTGTTGCTTGAATGGATCCATTAAAGTCGGCTTCAGGGAGCTGCATCATCCTTTTAGATTGCTGCAAAGAAAGGACTGAAATACTAGGCATGGCTGGAAGGCCTTGCTGCAGAACATGAAGCACCAGGTCTGTTCTTAACTCTTTGTTGTTGAGCTTGTACCGCTTGCTTGGTGTGATGTGGGATGTTGGATCACTTGGGGATCCTCTTTGTGCTCTAGGAGAGCTGTGGTTAAATGGGGTTATATAGCTGTTGTTCTTGAGCACGCTTGAGAAAATGGGTAGAGTTTTATATCCTCCTATTCCAGGCCTCAAGTCCCTCATTGATCATACCAGGAAGAAGCAGCATCCACCTTTTTCCTTCTCCAGTGCAGTTCTGACTGTTTGCAGAGGGCAAGGGTGAACTTTTTAGCTGCTTTAAGAATTTCCATGCTTTGGAGCCAACCGAGTACCAGAAATGCTGAAATTTGGAGGGGAGATCCCTGGGAAAATCAGCACATGGTGTCTACTTGGAAAGGTCTGACAGAGGAATGACGGGGAGATCCTGATGTTTGTTCCCTGATACTCAAGTTAGTTGAGAAACAGCTCAGGCATGGGGAAGAAGGTTTTTAGGAGATGCTGGAGTTATTTTGACTGAAGTCAGAAAATTCAGCTGTAAGAATATATTCACAATGTTAAGAGCCGTGGACTAGCTCTGACATACAACAAAATAAAGAAGTTCTAGATGTAATACTAGGTGTTAGCTGGCCCAACTTTGTTGACCCAACTTGTGCTTACTGGGTAATCCACCAGGATGGCGACGGTTGGATTCTGTGAGTCGCCGAGAGCCTTCATCTTGCTTGAGCAAATCCTGAGTTCATTAAATAGGATAATTTAGGTCTGTGACTCTATTCTTGCCATTTTTGATTCATCACTCAGCTGTGAGGGTTGGCCAGTTAAAGTTTGGGCCGTGGCTTGGTTTGATCAGACATAGAGGTTGCAGAGCTTTTGTTTCTGGTGCGTGGTTGGGAGTTTCATGTCTTTTGGGATGAGACCTCTTGTGAGCAGATTGTTTAATGTCTGTGATCTTTTGTGTAGCTTCCCATGAAGTGTCTGGTTCTGTCTCCCTGCTTGGGTGCTGGGCTGGGTGGAGCTGGGAGTTCCTGGTGTTGGAAATTCAGGTTGTCCCGGGTGGATGCATGTGCCTTTGAATTTTATTTAAAGTATGTGTATGTTTTGAAGCGTGGGCTGGAACACCCTGATATGCTGAATATCATTTAAACAACAAAAAAAGTCTGTCTTTCCTATTAAATGGTGTCAAAGAGACAGACAGAGAAGGAGCAATAGGTGTGTACCACGCCGAGACTCACTTGGCATCTCCCCATCCTCCTGTTCACAGCAGTCACATCTGCCCAAGTGGAAGGGTGAATACTCCTCCGATCTAATCACGTTAAATGTTCCAGAGTGTAATGCCTTAATTTGGTTGCTGACATGAGGGCTGATGGGGAAATGATGTGGTAATCAGGAATGACAGCGATGGTAGATAGGAATCTTTTGTTTCAAAGATTAAGTGAACCTGAGGAGATTGTCTTGTCGGGTGTGCCCCGTAACCAGAAATAGTCCTCACACGCTGACTCAGAGCACAAAGCCACGCATGAAAGTCGGATCTGTCTACAAATGGCTTGGCTTGTTCTCATCTAAACCTGTTATCGGCCTCTCGAAGATCCAGTCCGAGGTTAGAGGCATCTGCGGTTGGACTCTATGATCTTAAAGGTCTTTTCCAACCTAAATGATTCAATGTGGTATTAAGTTGTGAGTACACTCTAAAGAAAAATAGAACAAAAATTTATAATGCTGCTGCTTTTATTTTTTGGTGGCAATTTGAAACCAAAGCGTACAAAGTCTGTTATTGCTCTGCTCCTCTCAAAATCTGCTCCTCTTTAAAATCTGGAGAGGGGAGGGAATCCTCCTTGGAATGCACACCCTATGCAGAGCTGCTTTTCCAAAGTGTTTGAAAACAATCTCTTCTGCAGGAGTAGGAGCTAATTTGAACAGCCAGTTCTGTCCCCGAGATGCACATTCCAGGATGCCAGAGGAAAATAGCAGCCTGGAATTTGCTTCGTGTTTGAGGTTAGTTTGAAAGGAGCCCGGCGCTTTTATTGAGGGTGGTTTTATATAGCAGCTCGCAGTGGAAACAGTTTGTCTTTTATATTTTTAGGTTAAGGGATTTCTTTAAGGTCAACTTGAGTTCACCCAGTTTTCTCTTGTGCTTTGATGGAGGTAGGCATTAGTATTTGAAATGACTGGGGTCCAAACTTGCTGTATAACCTCTTGGGCACGTTGTTCTCTATGGCTGTGAAAGGAGGTTGATGAAATGAAGGTGCATGTGTCATTTCACAGTTTGTGGAAAAACGCTGCTTCCATTTTATCCCCTCAAATGGGTGGAACTTTTCCATGAGCATCACCTGATGCCCCAGACCCTCGTTGCCTCAAAGAGTAATGTTGCTCACAGACTTAATTGCAAATGTTGTAATTTAGGGCATTTAATTTATCCTTCTGCCTTTCAGCCACTTGCAGCTTTCTCCAAAGGGCTCCCTACAGAAGACAGAGGAAGCCTCCAGCACAGACTTCTCTCCAGTAGCATATTTTTCCTATAGATTATCCCTTAATACACATGATGAGAATATTCTGCTCTCGTAAAGAGATAGGTTCAGCATGTGTGGGGCTGTATCCATAAATATATATATGAAGTTACAAAGTTTTCCAAAAGGAAAAGATGATGTAATGGACTGTGGAAATAATCTTATTTTTTTTTCTTTCTCTCATCTGATCACACGTATGATATAAATAGTGGAAAAAGGCACAAACTCATTGAAATGTAAACCACTCCAGTAAAGCTCCCCCATCGCTGTGTGCTGGGATCAGGCAGCATCCATCGGTGGTTTCCAGCACATTAACAGTAATGTGTGGAGCCATCTGTCATGGCTTGGAGGTGTCAAACTGATTCAGCAGTTCATTAGGCAAGGCTGGAGGAAAAAATAGACTAGAAAATCAGCATATAGACAGGAGAAGGGGAGACTGAAGAGCTGGAGGAAGCACGGTCCGTGCAATGCCATAATAGCCTGAGTCATTTGCCATTGCACCCCGTCGTGGGGTCACGGCAGATCATTTACTACCTCTGCGATGGGATTTGGAGTTGTCCCCAGTAGGTTAAGGCATGGTCAACAGCAGCACAAGTGCTTTGATGGGTAGCACCTGGCCTCTCCAAAACCACCCTCAGACATGTCCCAGCACCATGCTTGGAGGTACCATCCTGTTGGGCACATCTCAGCTTGGATTAAGTTCAAACGAGAGCTCCAGATAATGGTGTTTGGTGTTTTCAGTGCTGAGTTTGAGTTCTAAATGGTTTGTTCTAACAAAATTGTTCACCAGCAGGATGACTTGTAGGAACAAACTCCTGATTTGGCACACCTGCAAGGCAGGTCTTCTCTATGGGAACCTGCATTCATCGCTGCTTCACGGACCCTCTGGAGATGTTTGCATGAAACATTTCTGAGCCTGAGCTGTTAGCCATCCCTGGCCTCCTCCAGAAGAGTTGGTATGCTTCTCCCAGCGTCCTTATTCTGCCCAGCAGGCAGGTTCTGGCCTTTATTTTTTCACCTTTCAGTTCCCTATTGGAAGCTGGGCATTGCCTTGCTGATAGTGGGTACAGCTTCTCAAGCAGCTACATGCAGGTTTTAGGGCAGTTGAAGCTGTGTCTTCATTTTCCCGCCTTCTTATTAAGCCCTTTTTAAACAAGTCCAACTCTGGATAATACCAGCTTTTTGTTTCTGTTTGATGCTTGCATTGTCTTAGTGGATTTCTTCTGGTATGTTCAAAGACCAGCTTCTCTGTCTCCATAGGCTGTATCGCCACAGTGACTGCAGAGGTACCGATGTGAACTAAGGATGTTTTGGTTTAATTGTCTCATTCCTCCTCCTTAATCTGTCCATTTGCAGATCTGTGTCTCTGCTCTGATGCTTTGCTTTAACACTTCACTGCATTCAAGCATCCAACAGTTTATTTGAAGGGAAACCTTGTGCTCTGCAGGTTTGAGATGTACTTGTTTGACTCAAATTATTGACTTATGCTACATTGATTGGCTTTATTTCTAAATGGATACCACACAGACCTACTAATTTATTGTACAAGCTGTGTTATGTTTGGAACATGAGAGTTCAATCAGGGAATACCTTTCTGTGCATTTGGAAACTGTGAAGCAAGTCCAACCATTGTAAAATGTGTGGGAATAATGTCACATATAGCCTTCTCTGAAGTAGCCTAGTCTGCATACAACTTGCAGATCTTACCCCCAAGTGAGATATGGACAAGGAAGGGGAAGGAGATTCCTGCATAGGTTTTGTTTCTTGGCACCTCAAGTTGTGATGAAGAGCAAGGAGAATCTTTGATTTCTCCTGCTCCCATGGGCTGCAGGGATTCCCACCCATCCCAGCTGGAGCATAGGGCTCAGGGTGATGGGATATTCAAGTTCCAGGTCAGAACAAAGCAGTGCAGTGAGTTAATACAGAAATCCAATCTTGAATTAAAGCTTTGGGGGTGCCGATGTCCCACTAGGGCCAATTTGAAGGACACATGCAAAGTGTTTGCACAACTATTCTACAAGACAAAACTGTTCAGATACAAAGCCAAGGTTAGGAAAGCTCATTTTTATTTTTCTATTGTATCTGTTTGCCGAGTTTACTTAATTTGGTGTGGTTTTCCTTTAAATAAGCACTTGAATTCTCTTCTAACCAGAATCTAAGACCTCCTCCGGCAGTAGAAGGTACATGAGAGACACCAGCAAGGGCATTGAAGCCTGAGGCAGGAGCAGCATGTTCCTTTTTAGCTGTTTTCTATGGAACATATGGAAATGCAGGATTCTTCAGAGATTTCCTTAGAAATGGATTTCCAAAGGTTTCCTCACTTTCAGTGTCCTGGGGAAGCCTCGATGTGGTGATAGCAAGATTGATGATACATTTTGAGTCTTTGCTTGAAGATGGGGAGCTTGAATAGGCAACCAAGTTGGATATTTTTCACATGAA
The DNA here is from genome assembly GCF_000696875.1 of Nestor notabilis. NCBI lineage: Eukaryota > Metazoa > Chordata > Aves > Psittaciformes > Psittacidae > Nestor > Nestor notabilis. The sequence goes on along the minus strand of NW_009935285.1, from coordinate 15,510 downwards.
TCCAATGGCAAGTTTGCTGAAGTGTTGGGCAGGATTTGTCCCTTACAGAGTGATTCTATTCTTGGTGGCTTCTCACAGTTCTGTTTGGCTATGCTTATGAGGGAAGTTGGCATGCCAGTGGGAGTGTTGGTATATTCTCCCCATTCTAGGCAGATTCTGGTACCTTTCTGCCTGCAGGTTTATATCTCTGTATATGTGTTAGCTCTTGTTCTGTCTTTTTTATCATGTTCTTCCTCACTAAGATCTCCTTTCTTTACTCAGTCCTTCTCATACCCATCTCATTCCCTCCCATTTGTAATCCTTGGTGTTTCCTGAAATAAGTAAGGAAACAGATTCAAACATTCAATGAGCTATCTAACATAACCCTTTGGAAAAGAAATATTCCAGACCATGACTGTATAGTGCAGAATAAGGGCTAGAAAAGACCCTTGGGTGTCTCTGCCCCAACCTACTATCCAGAGCAGGACTCATGCCAAAGGTGGACCAGATTGCTCAGGGCCTTGTTCAGAGAATCTCTAACCTATTTGGACTCCTTTCCAACCTCTTTTCCCACTAGGGAATATTTGTTTTTTATCTTGTACACCACTGTGATGTCCCTGGTTGCAACTTGTGCTTCTTGACCTCTTGCTGGTAATTTTAAGAAGGCCCTGGTTCTTTTTTCTCTGTAGCTGCCTTTTAGGTTGGTGGGTACCAAAAATCAACCTCATAACCCACAGCTTTTATTTGGGGACCAGCGTAGTCCCGAAAATATAAATACTTTTATTTATTTATTTTTAAATGAAACTAGTGGAAAGTTAGGGAAAAAAAAAATTACTTTTTGGGAGGAAACCACCTGCCCAGATGACACAGAAGAAAGGGATTTATCTGCCCTTCACTCTCTGGGTCATTTTAAGGGTATGTGGGGGCTTTGATTTGAAAAGCTTCGGGAGAACGTTGCAGCCCTGCTGGCTGGGCAACCTTCTCCTTCTGGGCAACCTGCCTGAGCATTCGTAGAATTATAGATTCAGTTATAGGTTGGGGTTGAAGGGACCTTAAATCTTCTCCACTTCCAACCCCCTGCCCCGGGCAGGGACACCTTCCACTAGAGCAGGTTGCTCCAAGCCCCTGTGTCCAACCTGGCCTTGAACACTGCCAGTGGTGGGGTATTGCTGTGTTTCAGGGTAAACCTCCACCTGGTTTAGAGTTCCCAAACCTGAAAATTAAATGATCAATGTTTCTGATAATTGCTTTTCTAAAGCAGAGGCTGCCATCTCCCAGCATCCCATCGCTCCTCTTCCTCGGAGCTTCCCGAAACTCTGAACTTAGCCCCAGCAGCCCCACTGGGATGGAAACTGAATCACGGCACAGGAAAGTCCCGCTGTTTGACTCACAGGAGTTGTTCACATGAGCAAAGCCCTCGCCCAAAGGCTTTGCCAAAGCCACTAATAGAATCCAGGTTTCTTGGGTTGGGGATGGAGTTGATGGGGACTGGTGGGGAGCAGTGCAGCGGGGCTGCAGCTCTGCACCCCACGCTGGCCAGAGTCCCTGTGCCTCAGTTTCCTCCTCCATGAAAAGCTTTGATATATGTGGATAGTGAGAAAAAGCCAAATAGAAATGCAAAAACAAGAGGGTTTTTTTTCCTTTCTTGCGGAGAAACTGTCTTCTTGCAAACTGCTGTGGGACTGAAGCTCCTCTTTTAAAACATACTTTAAAAATTAGGATGAAAGGGGGTCGTTTTAGCTGTTTATGGTCAACAACTAACAGTCAGACTTGTCCCCAAAGTGTGATAGGTGGTTTGCAAAGAGTAGCAAAGACACGATTATTGCTCCTGTCAGCCCAGTCTAAATGGAAAACACGCAGAGGGTGGCTGGAGGCAGGAGCTGACAATGAGCTGAGTGATCGACCCTGAAACTCAGCACGGATCTCGTTAATGCCATCGCTTGTAGTTGGATTTTTAGTCATATATTTTTCCACTGTCTTTTCAAGCAGCATTTTGTGTTTCAAGTTATTGAAACAGTTTGTGGGTAGCGCTGTAGCTAATGAGCCGGCTGCATCCAGCGCTGCAGAAACGTGTCAAAATACCCAAGTACAACCAACTCCAGCTCCCTCTTCTCAAAATTCCTGGGAGCTCTGTGCACGGATGTAACAGCCTGTAGCAGCTCTAATAACCTACAAATGAGATTTAGTTTTTAAAGTAGATTATGCTAAGAGGAGATTTTATTTATTTTTTTGGTAAATGATAGGGTTGCAATTGGATCTTTTGATGAAATCAGCTTTTTTAGGGGGTGGGGAAGTATTTGGATACGGCAGCCTGGCTCTTGAACAGGGGCTTAAATCTGTCTTCCATCAATAAGGCTGGAAATCACCATGTGTGTGATCGCGTTTAGTTTCTTGAGGATGTTTGTGCCTCAGGAGCAACTGCTGCCTGTAGAAAGGCTCCTATGGAGCTCAGAGCCCTGATCCCTGGATCTGCCACAGCATCTCAATGGGCTGCCCAAGGAAGTTGTGAGTTGCCCAAGGCAGTGTTCACGGCCAGGTTGGACACAGGGGCTTGGAGCAGCCTGCTCTAGTGGAAGGTGTCCCTGCCCGGGGCAGGAGTTTGGAACTGGATGATCCCCAACCCAAACTATTCTATGATTCTATATTCTCATCTCTGGGATTCAAGTCCCTGGAGCAGGATGAGCTGCACAGGGAGCTGGAGATGCCAGCAGCATAAGGGGAAAAGCTGGGTCTGGGAGGTCGGTGATGCTTCCAGCATCCTTCCTCCACCTCTCCCATGCACGGCTCACTTAACGACAAGATATTGAGTCTCCACACTCACTGCTGGCCACCCTCTTGGCTTTAAAATAAAAAGGAGCAAACTCACAGTAGCGTGGTGTTTTTAAAAGTAAAGGGCAGCCTGACCGGGCTGCCTTCCAGAGGAATGATCAACCTTGGAAATTAGATGTTGAAAGCACATGAAAAATGTTTGATGGGTTGGAGTATTTGTTTTGAAGATAACGTATCCCACCCCACGTCCTTCTGCTTTACTCTGGTTTTGCTCTCCTGTGGCTCTAGCAGTGAAGAGCTTTACTGTGCCTGCAGGATTTATATAATGCACACATTCATCCTCCCGTCGGCTGGAGCTTTTAACAACATGTTTTGGTCAGTTTTACAGTTGTTATAGTGACATAATAAAATTTGTCAAGACCATATTAAATTATGTTTTCCCCATCACTTTTCACCCTGTGGAGGTGCAAACAGCAGCTCTGCAAAGAGATTACATTGAGAGCAGTTTTCCTCTGGTAGAAATGGTCCTGAAGCTTAAATTTGCTTTGATGGTGTCTTAACAAAGTCTGGTAACATGATAAAACGCAGCTTATTTACTTCAGCCTTTAAAGTTGCAAGGTTTTGCCTTAGAAGTAAATGACTAAAAGTAGGCTTGTGTCGTTCTTATGCTTTTCGTGGCCTTGGTGCCCTTGTTTACCCCCGGCTTCAACACCCAGGGAGCTACAACCTGAATCATGAATGTGTTTTCAAAGGCATAGATGCTAATGTGAGCTGAGGGAGCTGCTTTGTGCGTGTCTTTCCCATGTAATTACGGGGGGTAAAAAGGCTTAAGAAAAGAACTGTAGTAGAAGCAGAGAGTATGAATTTGCTGCGTTGCATTGCAGTGGAGAAAGCTCTTAGTCTTCACCACCGTTTGGGGTCTCGGAGGTGCTCTGCCAACACCTCTTAGCTTGACCATGTCTCTAAGGGGGTTAAATGCATACACCTTCACTAAAGCCATCCAGTTGTATATGATCAAACGACGTTCCCAGGGGATCAAAGCTATGTATCATCAATTTTGTTTCAGCGAGGACGGTTTTACTTGACACCTAATCAAATGATATTTACTTGCTGCCGCTCCGACTCCAAACTGTCATCTCATAGTTGTGTGATATTTCATGAGCGCGGTGCCAGTAGAGTTGAGGAGACTGTGGTTTGGTTATAGCTTTAGGCTAAACTAAGCCAGATGTTATGGCCTTTATTTGAAGTCATTAGTTCTTCACCAGTCGGGCCGCGCGCATTCCTTTCATTGCTGGAGCGCTTTGCTTTTCTGAGAATATCGCCTTCTGCAGGGATTCCTGGTCATTGTTAATAAATTACTTCTGGGCATTTCAGGAAAAATTAAGTAAAGATGTAATTTACAGAAAACAAACAGCACACTGGCTTCATTCCCATAGTGCATGAAGAGCCAGGAGACCCACAGCCATCCCAGAACACGCAGTAGGTCCAAAGAGCAGAAGAAATGTTTGGAGGAACCTTCTTCAGCCTTGTTTCCAAGAGTTCTTTCCTGGGGTAGTTGGAAGGAGGGGAGTTTCCATAGATACTTTTGGGATTTGGGAGGCTCCAGGTTTGGCTTTGCCACTTGATGTTGACGATATTGGGCAATTTGTGTCCTTGACTGTTCCACAGCTGTCGCATGTTTTCAACCTAATGTGGGACTCGAGGCTTTAGTCAAGTTCATAAGTTGGTTTCTAGTTCACAGAAAAAAGGCAGTACAGAACTCCACAGCTACGTACAATGATGGTAAAATACCATAATGAAGCCAGTTGTTGCCAGCCAGTAGGTTTTAATTTCATTATAAACATAAAAATATTAAGGAACAGGATTTTTCTCCCGTGAGCAAAGAACCGTGAGTTTCAACAGCGCTCCAAACTTGCAGTAGTTGCTTAAGAATGTTGCTTAAGCAGCTCATTGTTTTCTTTCATAGGAGCTACGCTTCTGACCTTGAAAATCCAAAGCATGAAGTGTGTTCGCTGGTTCTTACTGTCATTGTTATCATCATCATTGTATATTGCAGTTCAAGCTGTCTCTGAAAATAAAAGCTGTTGCCTGAGATGCTGCCCTCTTGGGCTTGGAATATTGCTGGAAATGTAATGAGTTAAAAATTCCTGCCTTTTCGTATCACTTCAGTTTGTCTTAGGGCTGCAATTCTCAGAAGTCAGTTTTAATTGTTGAATAATCTCCATGACATTTGTGATGAGTGACAATACAATTAAGGTGGTGGAACTGCACTGCTAAGGAATTTGGCTGGAGAACCTACCTGCGTTTCCCACAGCTGAAACCTTACCTCATTTAACTAGCATTTGGTTGTCTGGTTAAGGTTAAGCCAAGAAGAAGGAGTTGAGCAACAGTTCTGGTTTGGGTGGATAAAGCAAAGGCTGGAATTTGTGGCAGGTTGGTCATTTCATCTGCAGTAGGGGGTTGAACTGGATGATGTTTAAGGTCCCTTCCAACCCAGACTATTCTGTGATTCTATGACATCCCTGTTTTGAATTAGCTTTTGCAAATAAGGAGCACCCTATGATGCCAGATGCATGATCCGTAATCCTATGTTGCGTGTGTCCGTGGTGGAATGGTTGCATCGGTTCCTTCTTTTAAAATGGCCAAGGTAGATCTCTGCTTACAGAAGAAATGTGTTCCAGAGGGTTTAAAACGTCTTTCTGGGGTGGGTTTGTTACATTCAGCCAAGACCAGAGCTGCTTGTTTGGTCGTAGGCTGAGTTGGTGGTGGGCGCACTCCATCAAACAAATTCAGAGTCAGGATTTACTCCTATGCCATAAAATCCTAAGGACCACTGAGCTGGGTTTAAGCACTGAGAAGATATACGAGCCTTGTCCTCTGGCAATATAAGAGCTCCTCCCAGTGATAAATTTTGCCCGGTAGGGTACTGAATATGTGAAGCAATTAGTATTTCTGTCCCAGCTTTCATTCAGAAGTGTCTCGGATCATTAAAAGCACAAATTAAACTTCCAAACATCCCTGTATAAGAGGGAGGGGAAGCGTTGTGCTGGTTTTACCGTCTAGGAGTTCAAATGGAGATGCTGTTGCAGGGCTGTAGAGCTCCTCAGTCTCAATTTCCACCATCCAGATCTTAGTCCACGCTGGCACACTGCTCTTCGTGCCAGCGTGCACAGTTTGCAAGTATAGATGGGTTTTACAAGGGCCTGTAGGAACAGGACAAGGGGAATGGCTTTAACCTGCCAGAGGGGAGACTGAGATGAGCTCTTGGGCAGAAGCTCTTCCCTGTGAGGGTGCTGAGGCGCTGGCACAGGGTGCCCAGAGAAGCTGTGGCTGCCCCATCCCTGGCAGTGTTCAAGGCCAGGTTGGACACAGGGGCTTGGAGCAACCTGCTCTAGTGGAAGGTGTCCCTGCCCGGGGCAGGGGTTGGAGCTGGATGAGCTTTAAGGTCCCTTTCAGTTCTATGATTCTGTGGTTTTACACGCTAAATATGGTGCAAATTAAGTTTTCTCTTCACCCAGAATGATGGATAAAGCCACTCCTTAGTCCCAGGCTTGCTTTCAAGCTTGAGCATTAGATTTGCAGCATTGCCCGACTGGGATGTTGGACACGGATTTAAGTCCTGGAGTTGAGGTGTGAGGCCATGCTTTGTTGGCAGGCTGCAGCTGTAACCTGATTAATCTGAACAGGTAAAAAGTAACACAATCCATCAGCAGCACAACTGGCAGCGCAGCCCGGCGAGTAGTGAATTTTTCATCAGGGGGCCCTTAGAGAGGAGGTGTACGTTACCGAGGGTGGTAGAAAGAAGAGAAGCCTAGCCAGGCTTTCATCCGGAGGGATATTGCCTAACCAGTGAGGAATCCTTTCATCAATAAATTATGAGAAGAATGGGAAAGTTTCGAAAGATCAGCCTGTTAACGTGCTCTCATCCGGCAAATTTAAGGAACTTTATATTTTGGCCTGGGATGCCTTGCAGGAATCGAGAGGCGATAGCGTGCAGCCGTGCAGACTGAGGAAGGTGAGACCCTGTTACGTGTGTTGGAGCTGGGACGGGCACTGAGCATCCATCAGCAGAGAGGAGGCAAATGTGGTGTGACCGCTAAGCCTCGGTATTGAATAACGGGAGGAAAAACCAAGCAGGCGCCCTTTTGTTCCTCTACCTGGCTGCCATCCACGCCACGGATCCTCCCTTGGAAGGGTGGCCGTGGTGGAGCAGACATCTGGTCGGCTTTCTGACAGCTTCTGCTTGGCGCCGATGGGGATCCCCATCTCTTCACATGTGCAATGAGCCCCAGTCCCACCGCTCCGAGGAACAGGCGCCGTTTTATCCATTCGGAGTGACCAAAACACGTTTGGAGAAGGCAGGGCTTTAAGTTCTTGTTTCAGCATGATTTGAAATGCTCATGTCTTTAATTTATCGTAACCTCTGTTTGACTCAGGGCTCAGTGAATAACAGAAGATACTTTTAGCACCATTACGGGAAGATGACAGCGCACTCTGCGGGTAACAGAGGAGACATTGAGCAAAAGCCTTTGCTCCCTGGAGACACCATCTCCTTGCCCAGGTAGTACTCAGGGACAGAAGATGGTGACTGCAGTAGAGCAAAGGAGCTCCTTGATGGCACCTACACATCCCTGTCCTTCATGGCACATAACGATGGAGCCGTGCTCCCTCCCTTATGTAAGCTGGCACACAAACAAGAACTAAGTTATAACAGAAAACAAAAGAATTCAGAGCTGTGATCGAGCCCCCGCCGTGTTTACGGGGTGGAAACTTACCCAGAAATGCAGTTTTCCAAATACCTCTTACTGTCAAAAGGGGTTTTTTTGTTGCTGGCTTTGTACTTATTTGGAGTGAGCAGCTCTGCACCAGCAAGATGCCTGCTGATCCTGACAATTGGGCAGATTATTTTCATGTCAATGGAAGGGGCTGTTTCTGCAGGGGGATGAGCAGGGGGCAAACCAGAATTGGAATTTACAGTGTATTTGCTACCATCCTGCCTTAATTTCCTTATTTTTACTATCTGCAAAGATTTCTTCAAGTCTAACCTCAAGCATGTTGTCTTCTCCAGTAGGCAGCTCAGAGCAACAACACAGGGAACCTTGGCTCTCAAAGTTCCGGGCGCCTTATGTTGCCCCCACACTGGATGCTAAATGGGAGTTTGATCCCCTTAGATCCCACTAACTATCTCTTCATGAGCTTCCAGAGCCTGCTCTTCTACAGATGTGCATCATGTGCCCAGCAAAGTCTCTCTAGGGAGAGTTACTGCATAGTAGCTGCTAGAGAAAATGTCCCAACAAAGCAAATTTCCCATGACCCATCTATCTGAATATCACAGATAGTGAGTTTTCATATGGCCAAATTGGCTTCCCCCAAGAAAGAGAAAATTCCAGGTCTTTTCCTTCAGAATCTGCTCCAGGTTTGGACGTTGGCAAAGAATGGATGGCTTGGAGACTTGCTAATGAATCATATTTTCCCAAAGCAATTAGCTCTTGGTGCACAGTGAGTTGCTGAATTACAGCCTGGAGGAATTGGTGATGCCAGTTTGGAGTAGCTCAGGACCATTGCGGAGGACAAGAGACAGGAGGAATTTAAGTTCTTTAGTGTTTTGACTGGCAGGTTTTGCCTTATTTTGATCCTTATCATTGCAACCCCAGTAATTGATGCTACTGGAAGTAGTGATTAATAACCCAATGTCCTTCCTTGCATGAGAATATAAATGGTTCTACCATATGTTAGCAGCTTTTAGTAATCTTTTGGTTAAATAAGGCTGAACTCCTCCAGAAAGAATTTGTCTTTCAGAGGCATCCCAAATAAGGTAATAGCCCCAAACCGGAATGTTCAGGTGGTAAAACCTTCTATATGAGTAAACCCACTTTTTGCTCCTTTGCCTTTGTCCTGTATTTCAAGTGAGAACATCCAAGTCCCTACCATAGAGTGGTGTCTGGGAATGGGCCGTCCATTGGTAAGGCATTTTGATACCAGGTCTCTGAATGATGGGATATATGGTTTCTCAGTGTTTTGGCCATTCAGTTTCTTATGAATGCAGGTAGGCAGGGCTCTTTCCATGACTTTGGGCTGAATCACTGACTTGCTTTGCTGCCTTTGCCTTGGAAATGTCATTTAAATGTCCTTAGTCTACTCACCTCGAAGGATGATGAGATACTATACTGATGTGTAACAAAGTCCTCCTAAAAGCTAGAATAGACAGAATAAGTTTTATCCTGATCATGTGAAGGGTTTAAAGCCATAACTGTTTTCCTCCATGTTCGAAGGGGTCATCTTCTCCAGAGAAGCAGCTGATTTTTTCTTGCAGGTTTTGTGGGGTTGAATCAGTACAGAAGTTTATGGGGGTCTTTGGGTGTTTAGTGAACCATATTGGCAAAACGTGGACCCACAAGGTTTAGCAGCCATGCGAAGATGTGAAGTCAAAGGCAACACCAACAGCATGTCTTTGGTGCTGTCCTTCTGGATCAAGAGTTTAACAGGATCAGAAAACCTATGGACACGTTGAGGCGAAGGAAGAGAGGAAGCCAGAGATCCCTTATTGAAACAAATCCTGCCTTGAAGGTACTTCCAACTGTTAGGAGCGGAGCCAAGCTCGTCTTCGGTGCTTCACTGCCAAAATTCCCGCAAGGACTTATCTGATGAGCGAGGAAATGGAGCGGCCCCCGGTCCTCCCAGCACAGTGGGGTGTCTCCAAGGGAAGGCTGGGCTCACACCTGCCTGTAGGAGAGGGGAAGCCAAAACCAGATGCCAACATATTTTGGCGGAGGTGAAGTATGAATCCCCACCTCTGCAGAGTGGCTGTGTTTCGAGCGGTACCAGACGCCTTGCACGCCAGCTGACTGTTTAAGCTTGTCTTATAGGTCTGCATTTGGGAATATCAAACATCCGTTCAGAAAAGCTTTTGTGGTGGTAATTCCTGGAGCATCCAAGGGTCTTACTGGGGTTATTTCTGCGTGGTGGGCTCCTCCTTACAGCATCGTAAACCTGTTTTTAGTATTCAGCAGAGAAAGCGTCGTTAAGTTGCTTAAATCAGACTGAAAGAGAAGGTTGTATCCCAAGGTAGCATATGGTGATCTGCAGATGGCATTTCTTCCCGGTCTCATTGGTACCACAGTGTCCGTATTGGATAGTGTGTCCTCAAATGGGCAAAGGGAGAATTAGCATCATCTGTGGCAGTGCAATTATTTCCTTAGGTTGCTGATAAGGATAAGAGGAAGCATGATGTGAGAATATAGAGAGATTGGGTTGGAAAATAACCCTGCAAGTTGGGAGAGGACCTCCAAAAACACACCCCCACCTGCCCCAAAAGCCCTGAGCCCATGAGCAGCTCTGCCCAACAAACACAGCAAGCTTGGGAGATTTCTTGTGTTTCACTCTATTTCCTGAGATGACCCAAGTTAACATGACTCTGGGATACAGCTTGTGCACGAGGCAGGGTTATGGGTTCAGGGTGAACCATGGGCTGGAAGTGACAGTGAGAACCTCAAGGAGTTTTTGTGTGTCCAGGTAGCCAAAAGGGCCAACATCATCCTGGGTTATGTCATCAATAGCGTAGCCAGCAGGACCAGGGCAGTGACTGTCCCCCTGCGCTGGGCACTGCTGAGGCTGCACCTCGAACCCTGTGTCAGTTCTGGGCCCCTCACTACAGGAGAGACATTGAGGTGCTGGATGGGGCCAGAGAAGGGCACCGGAGCTGGAGCAGGGCCTGGAGCACAAGTGTGATGGGGAAGGGCTGAGGGATCTGGGGGTTTAGTGTGGAGAAGAGAAGGCTCAGGGGGGACCTGATCGCTCTCTGCAACTGCCTGACAGGAGGATGGAGCCAGGAGGGGGCTGGTCTCTGCTCCCAAGGGACAAGGGATGGCACAAGAGGAAGCGGCCTCAAGCTGCCCCAGGGCAGGTTTAGCTGGAGCTGAGGAACAATTCCTTGCCCAGAGGGTGCTCAGGCATTGGAACAGGCTGCCCAGGGCAGGGCTGGAGGCACCGTCCCTGCAAGTGTTCACACACCATGTTGACAAGGTCCTCAGTGCCAGGGGTCAGTGGTGGCCTTGGCAGTGCTGGGATAAAGGTTGGACTCAATGGTCTTAAAGGTCTTTTCCAACCTGGTTGTTTCTATGATTCTATGACTCTGATGTCGGTGTGAAGATGCGCAGTGGTGCCAAGAGACAGATTGCTGAACTGGGAAAGAGAAGAAAATAACACTTGCGTGTCAAACATCATGTTTATAGGAGCAAATCGCTTATTGAAGCAGGGGCTGACTGCAGGCAGGGATGCTCTTGCAGCAGGCAGGATCACCCGGGGGTTTTCATGCTGCCTTCAGTCCCAGCAGGGATTTAGTATATTTTTTCACACCTCTAAACAAACTGCCTGTTCCAGTGTTAAAAAAACCCACACAACCTTAGAGCCACCCTTGTGCTCAGATTGTGACTGATAAAGAGAACAGGTATTACTCACCAGATCTTATCAAGACTTTCCATATCCTAAAGGGGCTCATGTGGGCTCCAGATGCCATCACCTGAACTGTGGCTGCAGATTCTGTCTTAGCACTATTTCATTTTGGTGAACACTACTTGTTTGTTTGGAGATGTCAGCTCTTTGGCACATGCCTTGGCCATCATCTCACTACTTTGCCTTTTGGAGTCTGCCCACAAAAATCCCCAATAAATAAAAAATCATAAAAGATAGAAAGGAGCAGCAAGAGATGCATAACAAAGTGGGTTGTGCTTGCCCACATCCGCTCTGAATTGCTTTAAGATCTGATCAGGACAGGTTCCTTCATACCTCAAACCAGCCTAGAGGTTTTATACAGCTTGAGAGCACTCAATGAGCTTTATCAGGCAGAGACTTTCAGATGAAGTCTGGGCTCCACAGTGGTGTGATGCCAGCGACCAGAATATGCCAGCTCTGAGGTTTTCTTATTTAATATGGTAAATGGTGACAGGACCCTTCTGTCTTTGCCATAATGAAGTGGGGAGAATAATTCTGACTGTAACACTTCATTAACTGGTGAGCTTAAATCTACCTGCTTAAAAGGTAGACCCTTAAAAGGGTCTGCAAACTGGTCTGCAGCAAGGTCTTAGTGGGGAGAAGGAGACTTGACTCGGTTCTCCTGGTCTTCCTCATGCATCTTCTCATTGACCAGAGAGTGCTCTTATGGAAGACATGCCCTGGTCTAATGTGAATTATTGTGCTCACTGCGTAAGTAATTGGGTGAAGCCGTGGCTGGCCCAAGCTCAAATTAATTAAACTGGGATTACTCTGTTATTACCAACTTCCACGCAAGGAGAGACAGCCATGTGCCCATGCTGCAGCAGAAGATGCAATTGCTTTCCAGGAAATTGGGGAAAACATGAGAAATACTCTCCTAGGAAAGCTAGGGATATGTCACTGTGTACCAAAGGATGGGTGAAGCGTTGGCTTAGCAAGGACTGGGTCTAGAGTGTGTCATTGAACAGTGCAGATGACCTTAAATGAGTGAATATTAGCTATTAGTTAAGCAAAAAGAAACCGGATTTGTCAATAATACAGTATTTTTCAGTCTATATGTCACCATCTGAAGCTGAGGCACTGCTGAACTTCCAGAGGAGAGGCACTAAGGATGATGGGCACAAAGTCCTCCAGGGTTTCTGGGTTAAGCCGTAGGCTTGGCTTTTCCTTGCTGCTTTTCTCTCGCTGCGCTTCATGGTCTTGCAAATGGGTGAGCAAAGAGCGAGATCAGCCGAACGTGTTCCCTGTGTTTTCTTTAATAAGGCTACAAACCCATCCAAATTCCCCTTCATCTCTTCAGGGAATGGAAGCCGCTTTTTTTCCCTATGAATGTCATTCCCAACTGGATGTATTATTTAAAACAAAATATATATCAGAAAATCAATTCCGACCAGTCCCTCTTCATGCCGAGAGTGCTTCCATTAATATCAGATGGGAAAGTCAGTCCAAACACTGAAAGTGGATATAGTTTGCATTTGAAGGAAGGTTTTGTGTATGAAACTGAGAAACGCTTCCCAGTCTGACACCGGTGATTGATTGCAGTTCTGCTAAAGATTAGCCAGACGTTTTAAGCACCGCAATTATTCATGTTTTCATAGTTAGATGCTATATTTAAACTGTGTCTAACAACGTATGTACACTGGGTTATGCTGCTGCACAGGCCCCGCTCCTGCACGGGGAAGGAGAATGCAGTTTTATTATTTCATTTTTCCATGTAGGTTTTGTGCCATGTGTGCTCTTGAATGGAGCTTGCCCCATGCACACATGATGTCAATTAGAGCTGCACTGCCCTTAGCACCGGCACCTCTGCAAGGACAGGGGAGGAGAGATGTCCAGTGAGGAGAATGGGGACCTGAGGGGGTCCAGGCATCGTGGGGTGCAGCTACTGCCCAGGGTCCCCATCCCTTGCTGCAAGGCAGAGTGCTCCCAGTCACAACAACAACCCCTGCAACCTCTTTGGGATGTCTGAAACCAGTGGCGTGGTGTTAGCAAGGCATTGTGGTGTCGATGGGTGAAAGAGGCTGTAGAATAAAAATGGGTTGATTTTTTTCCTTTCCTGCTGTTTGTAGTAGGGGAAACCCAAGGCAGGAGCTGGTTATGGCGTTACGGTGATTTCTGGTGCTTTCTATGGGTGGTTGAAAGGGTAATAGTGTGACTTTCTTAGCCACCAATTCAGAAAACCAGCTAAGGAGACCTTGTCTCTGTGCAGTTGTGCTCTTGAATGGCGCATCTCAGGAGGAGGTAGCTGGTCTCTCCTCCCAAGGAACAAGCGACAGGACAAGAGGAAATGGTGTCAAGCTGTGCCAGAGGAGGTTTAGATGGATATTAGGAAGAATTTCTTTGCCAAAAGGGTGATCAGACATTGGAACAGGCTGTCCAGGGAAGTGGTGGAGTCACCATTCCTGGAAGTGTTCAGAAACCATGTAGATGAGGCCCTTCGTGACATGGTTTAATGGTGGCCTTGGTAGTGCTGGGGAACGGTTGGACTTGAGGATCTTAAAGGTCTTTTCCAACCTCATTGATTCCTTGATTCTATGATCTGAAACAATACTTCATGCAGAGATCTTCCTCCTCATCCTCATGTTGGTTTCCACCTGAAAACAAGCAAAGACACCTTTTAGACCTCAAAATTGCCCCACTTTAAAATGCTTTCAGGTTTCTTGGCTGAACAGCACTGTCTCTGTACCCAGAAATGCTCCTGATAAGCTTTTACTTGCTCACAATGCTAATTTCCCACCATCGTGAGCGAGCCAACTCTGGCTCATGGAGTTTGTTTGCTTGAAGGCTTGTCCTGGAGATTTTGCAGATAAAAATGGTGGATTTGAGTCTCTGGATGACTTCTGAGGAGTCCAGGAGAGGTAACTCAGACAGACAAACCTCTTGCCAGTAAACTTCAATTCATTATCCAGGAGTCTACATCTCTCCCTGCTGAAGTTGGAGAGAGCTCTGCAGATCAGAAAGAGGTTGAGACCTCCTGGCTTAGGGAGAGAGGATGTGAAATGCCAGAAAACCTGGTGGAAAACCCGACCTTATGATGTGTTTCATTTTAGGAAGGATGGATGACAGCGGGTTTACTGCTGCGAGGTACTGGCTTGGAGATTGATCGGAGCATTTATCATCCGCCGCCCATTTTGATTTGTAGCTTATGGTGGAGCTTTGAGTGCACATTGAAATTCCTACTGTTCCCACTGAAGGATAGTGTTTACCACTTTTCCATTACTTTCTAGTGCCTTGAAAAGGCAGAAGACAAATGGAACCTGCAAAACAGATGATGATGATGGCGGTAAATGTATATGGGTTAAAGCGAGGGTGGCTGATGCGACTGGCTGTGTAAGGGTTAATTTGGCATGCTCCTGCTCTGCAGTTCCGTGATGGAGTTGATGGTGTAATTGAGTACAGGTGATTTTTGTATTTTTTGTATGGGTATGTATTGTTTTTATTCCATTTTGGGATGATTTATAACGTTGGAGCATTTCAGCTGTTTAGACTATAGAAAACTTTGGCTTCACGTGTGCTCACCTCCATATGTTACGGTATTAATAACCCACAGCGTTACTAAGTGTAATACTTACTTTTTCCCCAAAAATCGAGTGCTCTGCAGACAACAAGCCACCAAAACAACTGTCAGGTGTCCCAGAGCCTCATACTCCCGCTGCAGGTTATTGAAGAGATGAAGCTGGAAAAGCTGGTGGCAAAAGGCAACATAAAGCATGAGAGAGGCTCAGACCTATTAGTGTTAATGAGCTGCAAAGGTCTTTAAGCCACAGTGATGGGCTTGGCATCACAAAGGCATCCTTCCTGGACCAGATTCCTGGTCCATGTTAATACCCTCAGCTATAGGGATCATCTTGTGCTGTGACATTTCCCTTCCCTAGAAAACAGAGAGAGAAAAAAGAGAGAACGGAGTGTAAAAAAGGTGAGGGGGGAGAGAAAAAAAGGGGAGGGAAAGGAAGAGGAATGAAGGAAAAAGAATTAAGAAACAGGAAAAAGGAAAAAAAGAAGGAAAAAGTAACTATAAAAAGGAAAAAAGGGGGAAAACAAAAAGGGAGGGGAAAGGAAAAGGAGGGGGAAAGGAAAAATGAAGCATAATGTGGCCGTGAAAAAAAAAAGGAAAAGAAGAAAAAAGAAGGAAAAAGAAGAACAAAAAATGAAGAAAAGGGGGAAATAGGGGAAAAAGAGGAAGAAATGCAGCATAATGTGGCAGTGAAAATAAAAAAGGAAGGAAAAAAGAAAAAAGAACATGAAGAAAAAGGGAAAAGGGGGGAAAGAAAT